>NC_045960.1:61227784-61527784 GCF_010909765.2 Amblyraja radiata
CCCGAAGGATCTTCTGACGTTGGCCTCTGTGACTGTGACATTACGGCGAATGGGGGCACGGGAAGGCACATCTGTGTTCTCCCTATCAAACCGTGCGTAGAACGCATTGAGCTCGTCCGGGAGTGATGCTTCACTCACATTTGAGCTGCCTCCTGATTTTGCCTTGTAGGAGGTAATTGCATTCAAGCCCCGACACAGTTGCCGAACATCCGTGTCATCCACCAGCTTAGAGCAGAAGTCCCTTTTGGCCTTTTTGATGGCCTTACCAAGATCGTATCTGGACTTATTATAGACCTCTACATCGCCAGACCTGAATGCCCGGGATCTGGTCTTCAGAAGAATTCGGCTCTCATGGTTCATCAAAGGCTTCTGGTTAGGAAACACTCGGAAGGTTTTTGTTGGGATGCAGTCTTCTGCACATTTCCTTATGAAGTCTGTGACGACTTGTGGCGTATTCATTCAGGTCTGTTGCCTGGTCCTTGAACATTGCCCAGTCTACAGACTCCAAGCAGTCCTGGAGTTGTTCCTCTGCCTCCCCGACCAGCTCTGTGCAGTCCTCACCTCTGGGGGTGCGCTCTTCAATTGCTGCCTGTAGGCAGGAAGAAGCAGCACCGCAGTATGGTCGGATTTACCAAAGTGAGGGCGAGGGATAGAGCGATAGGCATCCTTGATGGTCGTGTAGCAGTGGTCGAGGGTTTTTGGTCCTCTGGTGCTGCAGGAGACATGTTGCTGGAAGTTAGGGAGCGATTTCCTCAGGTTGGCTTTGTTGAAATCTCCGGCAATGGTGGTAAATGCCTTGGGGTAAGGCGTCTGGTGCTTGTTGACCATGACGTGCAGCTCCCGTAGTCCCAGATGGACATCTGCCTGGGGTGAGATGTAGACCACGGTCAGGATGATGGAGGTGAATTCCCTTAGTAGGTAGAAAGGGTGGCACTTCACCACCAGATGTTCGAGGTGCGGCGACCAGGAGTTAGATAGGACTACCACATCTGAGCACCGCGCAGAGTTGACCATGAGGCAGACGCCCCCTTCTCACCCTTTATTGCTCTTTAAGTACAACAATCTATGACTTCCAGACGGGTTAATTAGTCTTTATAAATGGAACAAGGTGTATATTCTTTTTTAATCACACAGTTGACACTGAAAAAAATAATGATCCAGCATTCAGGAAGTGTTACACACATGCCAATACCAATCACCTTAAAAAAAACGTTAAAAATAACCGCAATGGCTGTGCACTGGTATGCAATGTTATAAAATCAAATGCTTTCTTTCCTTGCAATTATCAACAATCAGTTAAGAACTTCTAAAGTTTCAGTTTTCATCTTTTTAACACGTATCATTCTACATTTTCCTGCGCACTATGCATTACGTAGGTAATTTGTCAATTTTAGCTCTATTGATCGGTATTCTTACTCCATTTATTGCACTGTATAGCAGATCCTTTGCTGTTCCATGTATCAGATTTCTGACTTTGCCAATTTTTCACTTTTTCCTAAAAGATAGATGTGAAGTGAATTTTTTTAGGTCAATAAAAATAACAAACTTACACATGGCTTCCTTTCACAGAAAATATCTGATTTTA
Source organism: Amblyraja radiata (assembly GCF_010909765.2). Taxonomy (NCBI): domain Eukaryota; kingdom Metazoa; phylum Chordata; class Chondrichthyes; order Rajiformes; family Rajidae; genus Amblyraja; species Amblyraja radiata. Next base: position 61,229,370 of record NC_045960.1, read on the forward strand.
AATTTCAGCAATGGTAGAAATGTATGTGACCAAGGTCTCCCCTTCATCATTACCAAAGTTACATCATTACCAAAGTACCAAAGTCATCAGGGGGGAGATGCAGCTTTGAGGAATGTCTAGGCTTCGGTCACCAGCTCATCAAAGGAATTTCAGAGATTTATACATAGCCACTTTTCCACAATGATTCATCTTCCATAAAATAACTCCAGCGGGAATCTCTGCTGCTGGTTTTCTGAAGAAATGTTTTGAATTGATAAAGATGAAAAGTTGCCACTTTAATTACAAAACCAATAGTAAGGACCAGAAAAGACCATGATGTGGAGGGTGTGTCTGAAGAAGGGTCTTGACCAGAAACATCACCCATTCCATCTCTCTAGAGATGCTGTCTGTCCCGCTGAGTTCCTCCAGCATTTTGTTCCTCCAGCATGTTGTCTATATGGACTTCAGTAAGGCCTTTGACAAGGTTCCTCATGGAAGGTTGGTTAAGAAGGTTCAATTGTTGGATATTAATGGTGGAGTAGCAAGATGGATTCAACAGTGGCTGAATGGGAGATGCCAGAGAGTAATGGTGGATGGTTGTTTGTCAGGTTGGAGGCCGTGACTAGTGGGGTACCACAGGGATCTGTGTTGGGTCCACTGTTGTTTGTCATGTACATCAATGATCTGGATGATGGTGTGGTAAATTGGATTAGTAAGTATGCAGATGATACTAAGATAGGTGGTGTTGTGGAAATTAAGTAGATTTTCAGTCTACAGAGAGATTTAGGCCATTTGGAAGCGTGGGCTGAAGATGGCAGATGGAGTTTAATGCTGATAAGTGTGAGGTGCTACATCTTGGCAGGACAAATCAAAATAGGACGTACATGGTGAATGGTAGTGAGTTGAGGAATGCAGTTGAACAGAGGGATCTAGGAATAACTGTGCACAGTTCCCTGAAGGTGGAATCTCATGTAGATAGGGTGGTAAAGAAAGCTTTTGGTGTGCTGGCCTTTATAAATCAGAGCATTGAGTATAGAAGTTGGGATGTTAAAATTGTACAAGGCATTGGTGAGGCCAATTCTGGAGTATGGTGTACAATTTTGGTCGCCTAATTATAGGAAGGATGTCAACAAAATAGAGAGAGTACAGAGGAGATTTACTAGAATGTTGCCTGGGTTTCAGCACCTAAGTTACAGAGAAAGGTTGAACAAGATAGGTTTTTATTCTTTGGAGCGCAGAAGGTTAAGGGGGGACTTGATAGAGGTCTTTAAAATTATGAGAGCGATAGACAAAGTTGACGTGAATAAGCTGTTTCCATTGAGAGTAGGGAAGATTCAAACACAAGGACATGGTTTGAGAATTAAGGGACAGAAGTTTAGGGGTAACATGAGGGGGAACTTCTTTACTCAGAGTGTGGTAGCTGCGTGGAATGAGCTTCCAGTGGAAGTGGTGGAGGCAGGCTCGATTTTATCATTTAAAAATAAATTGGATAGGTATATGGACGGGAAAGGAATGGAGGGTTATGGTCTGAGTGCAGGTAGATGGGACTAGGGGAGAATACGTGTTCGGCACGGACTAGAAGGGCCGAGATGGCCTGTTTCCATGCTGTAATTGTTATATGGTTATATGGTTATATGGTGTCAATCCTCGGTTTAAACCAGCATCTGCAGTTCCTTCCGAGGCATGGTGTGGAATATATCTCTGTTGCTCATGATGTTGGATAGTACTTTGTGAAGCACCTTCATTCATCTCAATAGATCCCTGAATTTCTGATTGTCTCCCACTTTAATTCTCCATCGAAAATCATCCTGATTTATGTATTGAACAATAAGAACACATACACCATGTTGCTGTTTATTGACTACAACTCAACATTCAACACGATCTTCCCCTCCAAAAATTATCAAACTTAGGGAACTGGGTCTCTGCCCATCAGTAGGCAATTGGATCCTCTGCATCCTCATCAGGAAATCTCAATCAGCATAAATTAGCAACAACACTACTTTCTCGATGACCATCAGCACAGGATGCACCTCAAAGGTCTGTGCTTAGGACCCTGTTCTAATCTTTCGATACCCACGACTGTGTTGCCAGACACAGCTCCAATGCCATCTTTAAATTCACCGTTCTTAAACAAATAACAGGTAACCATGTCAGAGTTCAAGAGAGAGATTGAAAATCTGATTGAATGGTGCCAGAACGATAATTTTGCTCTCAACATTAGCAAGAGAAAGGAGCAGATAGTGACTTCAGGAGCAGAAAGGCGATGATCCAGGAAACAGATGGGTTCAACAGCTTATCTTCAGGATCTGACCCTATCAGAAATATGCCGTTTAAGGTCATAAGGAATAGAATTAGGCCATTTGGCCCATCAAGTCTACGGAGTCTGTGTCTGATTGGCCACTGAGTGACCAGTGCATTCATCATCTACATCCTCCCCCTTGGTCATATACTCCGTCACTTCAAACTGGACTTCCATTGCTTTGCTGATGACACCCAGATCTATCTCAGCACCAAGTCCCCCCACCACCCCCCTCTCTCCCATATCAACTCCTGCCTGTCAGCCATCAAATCTTGGATGCAACTCAACTTCCTTAAATTAAACAGTAACAAAACAGAATTTCTCCTCATTGGCTCCAAATCAACACTTACCAAAATTAACAACCCCACTCTCACTATTGACGGCACCACTGTCTCCCCATCTCCTCAGGCCCGCAACCTTGGCGTGATCTTTGACTCAACCCTCTCCCTTGAGCCTCACATCTGCCATGTTGTCAAAACATCATTTTTTCACCTCCGCAACATTGCCAAAATCAGACCCTCTCTCACACCCCCCGCTGCTGAAAGACTCATCCATGCCTTCATCTCCTCCCGACTGGACTACTGTAACTCTCTTCTCTTTGGCATTAATTCCAGCAGCATCAACCGACTCCAACTGGTCCAGAATGCAGCCGCCCGACTCATTACCCACACCAAATCCTGGCACCACATCACCCCAGTCTTCCAAGAACTTCACTGGCTTCCCATTTCCCACCGGATCATCTACAAAATCCTGATTCTCACTACAAAGCCCTCAACCACTTGGCCCCCCCTTATCTCACTGACCTCCTCTCCCCCTACCAACCCTCACGGTCCCTCAGATCCATTTCAGCCGGTCTCCTCTCCATTCTGAAATCCAACCTCTGCACTTTTGGAGACAGAGCCTTCTCCAGGGCAGCTCCCAGGCTCTGGAACTCCCTCCCACAATTGATCCGAACTTCTGAGTCCCTCACCATCTTCCAGTCCCGCCTCAAGACCCATCTCTTCACCTCTGCATACCCTTAGTCCCATGCCCCCTCCCCTTTGCATCTCTGTCTTAGAGTCCTTGAAAAGCGCTATACAAATAAAATGTATTATTACTATTATTATTATTATTATTATTATTATTATTATTATTATTATTATTATTATTATTATTATTATTATTATTATTATTATTATTATTATTATTATTATTATGTGATTGGACATAATGCCCTTGGAGACAGCGGCTGATTGGACGGGAGGAGACCAATTTGTTGATTGGACTGGAATTTTAAGGGAAGCTGGTCAGTGATTGGTCACAACGCACCTCGGAGACTGTGTCTGATTGGCCGCCAAATGACCAGCGCATTATGTGATTGGACACAATGCCCTTGGAGACAGCGTCTGATTGGACGGGAGGAGACCAATTTGATGATTGGACGTGAATTTTAAGGGAAGCTGGTCGATGATTGGACACAACCCCCTTAGAGACAGCGGTTGAATGGCCACCAAATAATCGGGCACAAAGAATTGACAAATAGGAAAACCAAAAAATTGGAATTCCAAATCTGATATAGGTACATAGGGTGGGTATTGATTAATTCTAGACAACAGATTAAAAACAAATCTAACCCCATTAATTCACTCATGGTCTATTATGATGTGCTCTACAGTATGAAGTGTACAGCAAAATTTGCACTTCCAGAGTGGTCTCATGTTGTTTCTTCAGCGGACCATGGATTTATTTTAAGAACAAAACATAAAGTGCTGGCGAACTCAGCAGGTCAGGCTGGATCTATGGAGAGTCCGATGAAGGGTCTCGACCCAAAACGTCACCTATTCCTTCTCTCCAGAGATGCTGCCTGACCCGCTGAGTTACTCCAGCATTTTGTGTCTATCTATGGAGGGAACGGCTAGGCGATATTTCGGGTCGGGTCCCTTCTTCAGGCATTTTCTAAGGGGTTGGGAAAGATAAAACATTTCACGTATTTAAATATGTTGTTACGAATATAACTAGTAGTGTGGGAGAAAATTCCATGAGCCATAATTGCCACATACATACTCAAAAGTAGAAATGTAGAAAGTTACAGTGCGTAAAAAAATAGATATTGCGAGCTTTGTAGTCTCCTTGTACCAATCAAATGCCAAATTCAAAATTCTATATTTTGAAAATGGGCAAAGCAAAAAGTAGCATGTTCTCTAGAAAGGCTTATCCTAAAATAATTGATCGAAGGGTGTGATATTCAGTCAGGACGTCTGTATCATTCAGTCAGTGAGCTCACGGTCCGGAGCCCTTCTCTATTACCCCTCCACATAAAATCAAAGTGTTAATGCCTCTTCAAGGTCTACTAATCCACCCGTAGCTTCAGTTGCAGGTGCAGGGATTTGGCGCTCGGGCAACGCTATAAATTGATATGAATTTTAAAAATCCGATATGTTTAAATCATTCAAAAGGTACAACCACAACGTGATAAATAACACTAAATAAAACTGAAGCAAATAAAGGCAAACAGAAGAACTAACCTTGAAAGAGAGTGAGAAAACAACACGCATAAACATTAAAAAAAAAATTCATATAACATCCCTAAATGGCGGGTACAAATTACTAAATAACGTGGGTGGACAAAAATACTGGAGAAACTCAACGGGTGCGATGCTGCCTCACCGGCTGAGTTTCTCCAGCATTTTTGTCTACCTTTGATTAGTCAAGCATTTGCTGTTCTTTCTTAAAATAACATGGGTGAATGATTGTACCTGCACACCAGGAAGAAGCCCGTGCTCACGGTCCAGAGCCCTTAATGACAGTAAGTTTTAAGAAACTCTCCCGTGAATTTTATTCAAAGGAACGCAGCATCATTAATACTTGGTCAAAACACAATTATATTGACTGAGGAATGCAGATCAATGTATTGGTGACACTTTGTATAACTACCTGTTAACTACTGGCTGTTAACAAGTGCTAAAGCGGCCTTTTCACGGGGCGACTTGACGCAAGAGTTAACCAGAGTTTAACATCGTGGGAACCTCGTGCGATAACAGTACGGCATTCGTGGACCACCGTGGACCACCGTAGCGCTAACGGCAGGTAATCGTGTATCTTGGTCACTCGGGAGAAAATTCAAGAAAGTTTGAATTTCTCCAAGAGTGACTTATACACTTGTGGTTGAGCATTGCAACATTATATGGACGTAGTGGCCAGTGCGATATCCGTAATAACTCTTGCGGGTACCGTGGGAACTCCTGCGAACGGTGAACCCGGAAGCTGGACAGAGGGGACAGAAGGTGAGTAAAAAAGGTGGTCTCAATATCGACAAGGGAACATGTGTCCTTCGAGGACGTCCCACCTAATTGTCATTGTTGGATAATCTTTTTAACAGGAACACTTGCAGAGATGGCTCCCAGAAAATCTCAAAGAAAGGGGGTAAAGCGTGTCAGAGATGTTTTTGCCATGTTGCTCTATTCAGTTTCTATATTGTTTCAGTTTCTGTATCTATATTGTTGCTCTATTCAGTTTCCCAGGGGGTCGGGACGGGACTGGAGTTGGGAGGGAAAGGTGGGGGAGTCGAGGGAGAGGAGGGGGAGACAGATGGGGGTGTCTTCATTTACTGGCGGCGGGTGTCTGTCACTGAAACAGGCAGGTGAGATTTCACATCCACCTTGTGTGTGCCTCTCTCTCTCTCTCCCTCCCTCTTACACAGGCTGAGAGACTCTGCCTCTGTGAGTGTACGTCTCTTTCTCCCCCTCTCCCACACACAGTAAGACCGAGGTACTGTGCTCAGTCCATCTGTGTCCAGGGCCGGCGTTAAGCCGATTTGACCGATTGCTCCCAATTGGGCCCCGCGCCTAATGGGGGCCCCGCACTAATGTTCAGTATTTCGTACGGAAATACGAATTCTCTTTCTTAAATAAAGATTTTTTTAAATTCGCCATCCGGATTTTTTAAAAACGAACATGCATAACAACCGCTGCACGGCCATCATACACAAACGATTTGTTAACTAGTGCTGTTAGCACTTCTTAACGGTAAGTAGTTAACACCTTGTTATGCGATGTCATGAATCTGCATCTATCCACATTCCTCAGTAAATGTTATAGTGTTTTGAACAAGTATTAATGACGCCGTGTTCAAAAGGGAACTGCAGATGCTGGAATATCGAAGGTACACAAAATTGCTGGGGAAACTCAGCGGGTGCAGCAGCATCTATGGAGCGAAGGAAATAGGCGACGTTTCGGGCCGAAACCCTTCTTCAGACTCATTTAATGACGCCGTGTTCCTTTGAATAAAATTCAAGCGGCGTCATTAATACTTGTTTAAAACACAATTACATTACTGAGGAATGTAGATCGATGACACGTTGAGAATTTCATTTAACTCACCATCATGAGTGAGGGCCCCGGACCGCGAGAAGGGGCTTCTTCCTGGTGTGCAGGTTAGTCATTCACCTACCGACCCACGTTGTGTCTCTCTGTCTTTTGCTCACTCCCTCCCTCCCTCTTTCTCTCGCGCTCTCTCTCCCGCTCCCCGTCTCATCTCTCTCTAGCTCTCCTACTCCCTCTCTATCACCCTGTCCCCTCAGCATTCCCGGAATCATTGATGTTTAGCGGTAGACAAAAATGCTGGAGAAACTCAGCTGGTGAGGCATTCGCCTGGCCCGCTGAGTTCCTCCAGCACTCTGTGTTGTTTGTTTGGCTCTGAAGTTGAAGGTGGCTCAGCGGGACGGGCAGCGGCTCTGGGGAGAGGGTTGTGTTTCTGGTCGAGACCCTTCTTCAGACAATCACAAGTACTCTCACCGACGCGAGTTCAGTTAGGTCTGAAGAAGGGTCTTCTCTCCAGAGTCGCTGCGCTGCTTGTCTGCTGAGTTACTCCAGCTTTATGTCTATCTTCAATTTCAGAGAAATACAATTTCTCACGGGGGGCTTATAACGTCTCTAAACCCCTCTGGGACCCTCTGAACATCTCTAAACCCCCTCTAGCCCCCCTATTTCCCGCTATTCCCCTCTAAACAATTGTAAACACACCTGAACCCATCTGAAGCCCTCTAAACATCTCTAAACCGTTTAAACCGCCTAAGGCCGGCCATGCACGCACACACACAGACGCATACACACAAACACACACACTCAGTCACACAGACACAGAGACACAATCGCATACACTCATAAACACACACACACACACACACACACATTCAATCTTTCAAAGTGCCGCTCATTTTATTAGATGTGTGACACTTTCATATAGTTTTTCAAAATTTTAGTATATCAAGCATTTAATGTTTTTTTTGGTTAAAGACGAGCATACTACACGAAATATAAACATACATAAATTTTTACTTTTCTAGAGTAGGGGCCCCGCCATCAATTTTCTAATTGGGCCCCGCAATTCCTAGCACCGGCCCTGTCTGTGTCTCCCACATACACAGTAAAACATGTCTCCAAATGAGCCAATTCAACCAAGGGAGGATATTTAAAGTGTGTGAAAAAAAAAGTTACATCATTTGTGTCACGTGTAGTTCACGATGTTCATTCAAGATTTAACGCGAAAGCTCGGGAGACGGACAAGTCACTCGCACAAATAACAGAAATGCCGAGTACCGTGGGAACTCTTTATCTACCGCCCGTTATATCGTGCGAGACTCGTGCTGGACCACGACCACTTCACTCTGGTGACATCTTGCGTCAACTCGCCCCGTGAAAAAGCCCCATAACAGTGCCAGTTAACAAATCGTTTTTGTCTCAGTTGAATCAAGTGATAAACGACTCCAACCTTTCTGCAGTACTCATTAAACCCGAGCTGGAAACTGAAAAGTAGGGGAACGCCGTCCCCCTGCGCACCGGTAATTACCGGTACTAGCATTGTGGATGATTTTTGAAGGAACAACTTGTTTCATAATAATATCAGCTGTGTGAGCTGCAAGCTATCTGAAAGCAACTGTAAACAGAAATTAATATTTTTGTCATGTCAAACCGTAATTTGGTCCTGCTGAATTGAAAGACAGTGATGCCAATTGTTTGCTTTGGAAAGTAGAGTGAATGTAATAATGAGAATACAAGTGATTGATTCCTAAAGTGTCAGGTGCCTTTGCCTCTGTTTAGATTTGGAAGCAGTTCATTAGCTATGCCCATGTTTCTACTGTCAAGTCTGCTCCACTTAAATGGTAGACAGGTTGAGCAAGAATCAAGAGAGTCAAGCATGTTTAATTGTCACATGTACCGACAATGGAGCAATGAAATTCTTTCTTGCAGAAGCTTAACAGCCCCATAAACATAATAACTATGGATGATATAGAATAATTAAAAATACAAAAAGTTAATAACTGTAATGCTGGGTAAATATAATAGTGTAAAAGCTGAACCCTATAGTGCAACGAAAGATACAATCTGCTGAAGATCATTGTTGCTAACGTTAGGGTTGTGTAATGTTCAAGAGCCTGATCTTTAACCTGGTGGTCATTGTTTTCAGGCCTTGTACATGGTTACAAAGTGAGAATGTGGCCAGAGTGGTGTGTCTCTTTCATGATATCCTTTGCCTTTGTGAAGCAGCACCTCCTATAGATCCCTTGGATGGTGTGTAGGTCAGTACCTGTGAAGGACCTGGCAGTGTCCATCACTCTCTGTAATCTCCTTTGTTGCCGAATCAGGCTGTAATATAACCAGTGTGTAAGGTCTCTACGGTATGCCTGTAGAAGTTCAAAAGAGTCTTTGTCGACATGTTAAATCTCCTCAATCTTCGAAGCCATTGATCTTTCTTTGTGATTGAATCCTCGACTTCTCATCGACAGATACAATTTGCTGGGCCTAGGATAAATCTTCAGAGATTTGCACGCAGAGGAAGTCAAAGTTATTGACTCTATCCACTGCAATCTCATCCTTGAAGACAGGTTTGTGAATCCCCAACTTTTCTCTCCTGAACTCAACAATCAGGTCCTTGGTCTTGAGAGCATGAATATTGTTCTGACACAATTCAATCAGATCTCAATCTCCCTCCTTTACTTTGACCCATCAATAGCGGTTATTTAACCAACAACAATGGTATCGTTGACAAATTTAAAGATGGCGTTGAAGCTGTGTCGGGCTACCTGGCCATGGGTATAGAGTGAATAGAGCAGGGGATTGAGCATGCAGCCTTGAGGTGCTCCTGCGTTGATGGTAATCAAAGAGGAAGTGTTGTCAATTCGTACTGCTGATAAGGAAGATGAGGATTCAATTACATAGGGATGAAATGAGATCCAGTTAACTGAGTTTTATGGTAATTATAAAGGGAATACTGGTGTTGAACACCAAGCTTTAGTCAATGAACGTACATGCTTGACGTACATGTTCTTATTGTTCAGGTGGTCTAATGTGGAGTGGAGAGCCAGCATAATCACATAATCTGTTGATCTATCCGGGCGATAGGCAAATTGTCGAGGGTTCAGTTCTTTACTAAGGCATGAGTTGATATGTATCATAACCAACCTTTCAAAGCACCTCATTACCAGAGATTTTAGTGCCACTGATCGGTGGTCATTGTAACATGTCAACTTATATTTATTAATGTCCTTTTAAAGTGGGTTGGAAGGAGGGACCTCAGTAACAAGAAGGGAAACTGCAAATGATATATACCATACAATACAATTAACTTTATTTTTCCGTTAGGAACTTTGGTTTCCGCAGCCATACAACAAAAGTAAACAATTCCACAAGACACACAACCAACTCAATTCACACAGACATCCATCATAGTGAGTCTCCTCCTCACTGTGATGGAAGGCAAAGTCTTGTCTCTCCCCTGCTCTCCATCCTCCCAATGTTAAAGCCCCCGGCGGGCGATGGTAAGTCCCGCGGCCGCTAAGGCCGCGCCGGCGATGTAAGGCCCCGCTCCGGGTCTCAATGTTAGAGTCTCTGGTGGGCGATGGCAAGTCCTGCGGCTGTAAAAGCCGTGCCGGGCGATGTCAGACCCCGCTCCGGGCCGTTTTCAGCCCCGCAACTTGGGCGGGAGAAGCTGCCACCGCGGGAGCTCCGAAAAGCGGTCTCCCACCAGGGACTCGCGAGCTCCCGATGTCACCATCCACAGGCCTGCAGCTGGAGCCTCTGAAGCTCCGGAGTCGGGTCATAGCCGCGCGCCACCACAGCTCCCCACGCTCCGAGGCCGGCCAGCCCTACGATGGCAAGTCCGCAGGCTCCGTGACTGGAGCCCCCAGGTCGTTCCGGCTGGAGGCCGCTCCACGGTGCTAGGCCCCAACGACAACGGAGACCCGACAGGCAAAAGGTCGGATCTCCCGTGCAGAGAAGAGATTCAAAAGTCCCGTCCTCCCCCCATCCCCCACACATACACAGCCAAAAACAATATAAAAACTACAGCAAACGGGACAAAAATAAAAAAATAAAAGGACAGACGAACTACAGGGGCCGCGCCATTACAGCACCGCCATTTTTGTTACAGCTATTCAGAAGTGTGAACAGGAATTGAAGGCAGCCTTGCGTGCACAAACTTATGAATGCACACTAAATTCAAAGTCTTGAATTTTCCTGTCAGGTTGGGACCTACCCTACAGTTGCAGGAAGTTGAAAGACTCTACTTCCACAGAGCTTGTACTGATCACCTTTCTAAGTTAGCTGATTGTTTACTTCAGGAGAGGATGATGAGGAATACACGCGACACATGCTTAGTTTAGTCCATAATAAGAAAATGGCATCTTACACAAGAATTCAGGATCCACACTAGTGGATCCTAGGCCTGGAGAAACAACCCTGTGCTCTGAAAATGTGCCTCTTAATCTGGGACAGCGCTACTGTGACAGAAGAAAACACTCCATGAAAATGATGTACAACATTATCAATTGCGAACCTTGTGCTGGGAGGGAGATATCTTGTGAATTCCAAGCTGCCTGGTTGCTGGCAAATCTGTACCTCTGTAATATCTAGCATCACCTCCTAGTGATTTTCACAAAGATGTTGCAATTGAACATTAGTTGTCAATTAAGTCAATTACAGAAAACTGTTCAGTGATTAAGGTAATAATTATATTTTAAACAACTTGGTAAACAACAGAGACACAACAGACTGCCAATGCTGGAATCGTGAACAAAAAACTATCCGCTGGAGAAAATCAGCGGGTCAAGCAGCATCTGTGGAGGGATTGTACAATCGATGTTTTGGGTTGAGATTTCCTTTGGATTGACAGTAGTAAAGGAAGAGAAAATCAGTATAAAGGGGGATGAATAACAGACCTCGTCTAACCAGAATATGTGAAATCTCATTACTTCAGCTTCTGAATTGTTGGGAACTTAAAAATGTCATATATTGAATCTAAGTTTGCATGTATTACCTTTTCCATTCCTTTCCTCTTTTCTTTAATCCAATCTACCTTTCTTTTATTTCCCTTTCTGTATCTATTTTGATTTGTATTTACCCTTTCCTTAATGATAACCCATGGAATTTTATGTATCGTTGATGAAGAGGATCAAATCTGTTTCATATTTCACCAAAGTCCCAGATTGGCTGTTGTTCTCACTATCAGCTTTTCCAACCAATTAGTGAGCATAAAACCCCCAAAAGCCTTAAATTTTAGTTAGTTTAGTTTAGTTTACAGATACAGCATGGAATCAGGCCCTTTGACCAACTGAGTAGTCGATCCCCGCACACCAACACTATCCTACACGCTCTAGAGACAATTTACAATTATACCGAGCCAATTAACCTACAAACCTGTACGTCTTTGGAATGTGGGAGCATACCAAAGATCCCAGAGAAAAACCCACACAAGTCACAGGGGGAACATAGAAACATAGAAATTAGGTGCAGGAGTAGGCCATTCGGCCCTTCGAGTCTGCACCGCCATTCAATATGATCATGGCTGATCATCCAACTCAGTATCCTGTACCTGCCTTCTCTCCATACCCCCTGATCCCTTTAGCCACCAGGGCCACATCTAACTCCCTCTTAAATATAGCCAATGAACTGGCCTCAACTACCTTCTGTGGCAGAGAATTCCAGAGATTCACCACTCTCTGTGTGAAAAATGTTTTTCTCAAACTCGCGACTGGAGCCCCCAGGTCGTTCCGGCTGGAGGCCGCTCCACGGTGCTAGGCCCCAACGACAACGGAGACCCGACAGGGAAAAGGTCGGGTCTCCCGTGCAGAGAAGAGATTCAAAAGTTCCCCCCCCCCACCCCCCACACATACACAGCCAAAAACAATATAAAAACCACAGCAAACGGGACAAAAATAAAAAAACGTACAAACTCCGTACAAACAGCACCCATAGTTAGGATCAAACCTGGGTCTCGGCGCTGTAAGGCAGCAACTCCACTGTTGCGTCACCATGCCACCCTTAAATGTACACAAAGTAGTCTATATAACAAAGCAGATGTGAGGTCCTCCACTGCAGTGACACCCGGGCAACTCTTTGAATATTGTCTAAACATAATTATCCCCCAAAAATGTGAAAGGAGGAGGTATTTGCCCTTGGTGTGCATTAGCCACTCTACATTGGTAACATTTCTTTATATTCCTACTTCAGAATAAATATCACCAGCAATTTGTCCTGGACGAGCCACATCGAAGCAATGACCAAGATGGCACACCAGCACCTTTACTTCCATAAAAGGCTTAGGATGTTTGGCATGACCCCAACAATCCTCCCCCACTTCTACAGGCATGGTGTAAGAAGCATTTATCGTGATTTAGCACAGCATGGTTTGGGAACAGTTCCATCCAAGACCTCATGATATTACCAACCTCCCTTCCATAGTCTTCATTTACACTTCACGCTGCCTTGGTAAGGCCATCGGCATAATTAAGGATCAGTCTCCCCTGGTCACTCACTCTTTTCTTTCCCATCAGGCAAGAGGTACAGAAGTTTGAAAACACATACCTCCAGATTCAGGAACAGTTTCTATCCAGCGATATCAGGCAACTGAAGCATCCTTGCATCAGCTAAAGTGTGGCCCTGACCTCCCATCTACCTCATTGGAGACCTTTGAAACTATCTTTAATCGGACTTTATCTTGCACTAAATGTATCTGTACACTGTGGATGGCTTGATTGTAATCTTTTATAGGCTTTTTGTTGACTGGATAGCACGTAACAAAAAAATGTTTACTGTAACTCAGTGCACGTGACAGTAATAAACTAAACTAGAAATCTGTACTCACTTTCAATCATTTGATTTCATCGAATCCAATGGAAGCAAATTTTGGGAGAGTACCACATGCAGACTTCATTCTATTTAACACACTACCATATGTGAGAGGAATTTCTGGTAACAAGATAGTACGATGCACATCATAGTCCAGAATGTGTACAAGAATCATAAAGGCAAATGAATTAGCTCAAATTTATTCCAAATTAATACAATTTTTGTTTTAAACATGTGTGTTTAAGGATAAAATAACTTTTATGACTAGCAAGGGTGGAACGGAAAGATGAATATGGGTCATAACTCAAGTGCTGGTGGAACTCAACAGATTGGGCAGCATCTGTGGAGGGAATGGACGTGATATTTTGGATTAAGACCCTTCTTTACACTGATTGTCGTAGGAGGGAGAAAGCTGGAATCGTAGAGGGTAGCAGTGAGAGAGTCTCACTGAACTTTTGTTGATTAGAGCACTTCTTCAAAGTAGCCATGCTTAAAGGATATTTAACTCTCTCATTGACCCACTCCCCTGTGATTCCAGCTTTCTCCCCCAACCACAATCAGTCTGAAGATGGGTCCTGATCATTTCCCTCCCCTGATGCTGCCTGATCCGACAGCACCTTGTGTTTTGCTCAGAGTTCCAGGAATGCAGTTCAGACTGATGGGGGGTGGCGGGGAGAAAAAAGGAAAAAGGAGGAGGAGGAGCCCGAGTGCTGAGGGATGGGATGAGACAGCCCGAGGGCTGAGGAAGGGGAGGAGACAGCAAAGGCTAACAAAATTGGGAGAATTCAATGTTCATGCCCGCAGGATGCAGACTCCCCAAGCAGAGTTTCTCCAATTTGCGGTGTTGCTCGCTCTGGCCATGGAGGAGACCCAGGACAGAGAGGTCGGATGGGGAATGGGAGGGGGAGTTGAAGTGCTGAGCCACCGGGAGGTCAGGTTGGTTATTGCGGACCGAGCGGAGGTGTTCAGCGAAACGATCGCCCAATCTCCGCTTGGTCTCACCGATGTAGATCAGCTGACATCTAGAGCAGCGGATGCAATAGATGAGGTTAGAGGAGATGCAGGTGAACCTCTGTCGCACCTGGAACGACTGCTTGGGCCCTTGAATGGAGTCGACGGGGGAGGTAAAGGGACAAGTGTTGCATCTCTTGCGGTTGCAACAGAAAGTGCCTGGGGAGGGGGTGGTATGGGAGGGAAGGGAAGAATTGACAAGGGAGTTACGGAGGGAGCGGTCTTTGCGGAAGGCAGACATGGGGGGAGATGGGAAGATGTGGCAAGTGGTGGGGTCACGTTGGAGGTGGTGAAACTGACGGAGGATTACTTGTTGTACTTTGTTAGCTTCATCTTCTTGTGAATGAAACATAAATAAACCAAAGTAATAGTTAGATCTCAAGCTGGATGTTGAGCTGCCAGGTTGTTGTCTCTGAGTCAATGTCTGTCAGGCCCTGAGCTCCATTTGGTGGGAGATACAGCGGTGATGTTAGCGAAATGGTTAGTTGAGAGTGCAAAAACATTTTATGGAATTATTGTTAACACAAGGGTTAAATTGAATTATTTTAGTCAGCGTAAATTGAATGACCATTCAGATACTCTTTTATAGATTATTCTAATCATTGATTTCAGGTTCCCTTTCCTTTGATATAAAAGGTCAGCTGTAAAAGTGATTTATTATGTTTTGACAAGAAATGGCAAGAAATCACATATTTTAGCACACTGTCTGATAAACTTGTGACAGAAAATAACAGTTGTAAAACATTAAACCAGATTTCTAATTAAAAACGATTAAACTGACTGCTGTCTCAAGGAAAATGAGGGGTGGGAAATATAATCTGACTTTCCAATTTAAAAAAACTTCTGCCTATTGGCAGGGAACTATAGTTGTATTTGTGCCAATATTTATTCCTTAAACAATACACAAATTGTTGCAGTAACTCAGCGGGTCATGCAGCATCTCTGGAGAACATGGATATGTCGTGTTTCAGGACCCAACCTAAGACATCACCTACTCAGGTCCTCCAATGATGCTGCCTGACCTGTTGAGTTACTCCAGCACCTTGTGGTTTTCTCTGGATTCCAGCATCTGCAATTCTTTATTTTTCCATTTATTCCTAAAGCAAATTCCTGATTATTACTGAAACAAAGATCAGTTGGTCATTTGCAGAAAATTGCTCTGTATAAATTGACTCCCTCGTTACAATACTCGTCACAAAGATGGTTCTTTATTGCTTTGGAACACCCTACAGTCATTAAAGATAGTGCATAAATAGTTTATTGCAGCTGATTGCCAGTGGAAATTAAGATAGACCAAATCATATATGAAAAAAATCTTCAAGTAGGCAACAAATTGGCATGGTTTTTCCAAAATGGTCAGATCATTTTGAACTTTGTAGGTATAACATACTAATAACATTCAATGTACAAAACAGGCAACATATTTTCAAGTGTCGGAAAACTGAAGACATATTAAATATTTGTAAAGTATCTAATTAATATTGCCTTACAATAAAACGTTGGAAGTACTTAAATTAATCAAGTCTGGAGTGCTTAATTGTCATATGTACCAATGACAGAACAGTGAAATGGTTACTTGTAGCCACATAACAGACCTGTAACTGTAATACACACAGAAAAGTTTCTAATAAACAAAAACAAAAACAATAAAGTAATAACCCCAACGCTGGTGCAAAAAAGTCTGTATCCTTATTGAAACCAAAGGCAGTGCATGGAAGTTCATAACCGTGGTTAGTGTTGTGCAGTGTTCAAGAGCCTGATGGTTGTTGGGAAGAAGCTATTCTTGAATCTTTTGGTCATGGTTTTCAGACTCCTATACCTTCTTCCCGATGGTATGAGTCAAGTGAGAGAATAGTCAAGGTGATTTGGGATCATGGCCATTGTGAATATGGACGGAATTGAATTTAGTGCAATCATTAATATGCATCTGAACTTATGCCTGAGGAGCTATTTGCAAGATGATTAATATCCAACAATCACAACTATCCTTCTTTGTGTCAGGCACAACTCCAATGAATGAAGTTTTCGTCAAATGCATTTTTGGCTTCAATTCTATTAAGCTTCCTTGATGCTCATTCATTCGAAGGCTGCCTTCAGTTCAGTTTAGTTAATTGTCATGTGAAATGAGGTACAGTGAAAAGCTTTTGTTACGTGCTATCGAGTCAGCAGAAAGACAATACATGATTACAATCGTGCAATTTACAGTGTATAGATACATGATAAGGGAATAACGTTTAGTGCAAGGTAAAGCCAGCAAAGTTCAGCACTGCTCTCTGGTGTGGTAGGATGATTCAGTTGCCTGATAACAGCTGGGAAGAAACTGTCACTGAATCTGGTAGTGTCACACTTTTATACCTTTTGCCTGATGGGAGAGGGGAGAAGAGAGAGTGGCCAGGGCGCAACTCAGCCTTGATTATGCTGCTGGTCTTGCCGAGGCAGCGTGAGGTATAAATAGAGTCAATAGAAGGGAGGTCAGTTTGTGTGATGGTCTGGGCTGCATCCACAATTCGCTGAAATTTGTGCGGTTTTGGATAGAAACATAGAAACCATAGAAAATAGGTGCAGGAGAAGGCCATTCGACCCTTCGAGCCCGCACCGACATTCAATATGATCATGGATGGAGCTGTTCCCAAACCAAGCTGTGATGCATACTGATAAAATGCTTTCTATGGTGTATCTGTAGAAGTTGGTGAGGGTTGTAGGGGACATGATGTTGGGGACATCTAGGATTCAGTTTGTTCATTCACATCTGCACCAAGGCTCTAATTATTGCTGGAATTACGTACATGGAACTGATTTGAAACCGGTAAAAACCAAGGAAATGCACATGCGTGGCATTAGCTTTTGTAGTGCTAAACAAATGCTTGGAGGAATAAATATTGATCCTGAATTTTCCTTCTCTTTCTGAAGACAATTTTTCTTCCCTCACTATTTATTTTTGCAATAATTTAACTTCATTTTACTCTCCTTTTGCTTTCCTACTTATTTTTCAGTCCTGCAATAGAATTTAGATCCAGTTAGTTCCACTGTTCACCATGATCCCTGATGCCTAGTTTCTCTCGGTTTATAAGCTTGAGCTTCCCACTATATTGTGGGGAGTGGGTCATTTTTTAAGCATTAAACAGGAGCAAAATATCCTGAGGGCAGAGACCATAAGGATTCCTCTCCAACAATGTCTGACCTAATATTTGAAGTTCAATTAGAAAAATGTAGATTAATTATACTTGATGTGATTTAGGTGAATTACAATAGTATAATTTCATAGTAGTCCATTTCCACAATTCATTTCCATTGACATCTAAGAGTAAATTGGCTGCCTTGATTACATCAAATGCCATCAATGAAGTTACATTACAAACCCACTGACTCACATGGCTATCTGGACTACACGTCTTCCCACCCTGCCCCCTGTAAAGACTCCACCCCTACTCCCAATTCCTCCGCCTACGCCGCATCTGTTCCCAGGATGAGACATTTCATACCAGGGCATCGGAAATGTCCTCGTTCTTCAGGGAACGGGGATTCCCCTCCGCCACCATAGATGAGGCTCACACCAGGGTCTCATCCATACCCCGTAACACTGCTCTCTCTCCCCATCCCCGCACACGCAACAAGGGCAGAGTCCCTCTGGCCCTCACCTTTCACCCCACCAGCCGGCAAATACAACACATAATCCTCCGCCATTTCCGCCACCTCCAACGTGACCCCACCACTCGCCACATCTTCCCATCTCCCCCCATGTCTGCCTTCCGCAAAGACCGCTCCCTCCGCAACTCCCTCGTCAATTCTTCCCTTCCCTCCCGCACCACCCCCTCCCCGGGCACTTTCCGTTGCAACCGCAAGAAATGCAACACCTGTCCCTTCACCTCCCCCCTCGACTCCATTCAAGGTCCCAAGCAGTTGTTCCAGGTGCGACAAAGGTTCACCTGTATCTCCTCCAACCTCATCTACTGCATCCGCTGCTCTAGATGTCAGCTGATTTACATCGGTGAGACCAAGCGTAGGTTGGGCGATCGTTTCGCCGAACACCTCCGCTCAGTCCGCAATAACCTACCTGACCTCCCGGTGGCTCAGCACTTCGACTCCCCCTCCCATTCCCAATCCGACCTCTCTGTCCTGGGTCTCCTCCATTGCCAGAGTGAGCAACAGCGGAAATTGGAGGAACAGCACCTCATATTCCGTCTGGGGTCCTTGCGTCCTTATGGCATTAACATTGAATTCTCCCAATTTGGCTAGCCCGTGCTGTCTCCTCCCCTTCCTTAACCCTCTAGCTGTCTCCTCCCACCCTCCCCTCCGCCCGCCCCCCGGCCCCTCCTCCTCCTCCCCTTTTCCTTCTTTCTTTCCCCACCCCCCATCAGTCTGAAGAAGGGTTTCGGCCCGAAATGTCGCCTATTTCCTTCGCTCCATAGATGCTGCTGCACCCGCTGAGTTTCCCCAGCAATTGTGTGTGCCATCAATGAAGTTGTTGATTCATAATTTGTAGAGCAGCAAGGAGGCCAGTGGATTGTTGTGTAGTAGATAATCCGATACATCTGATTGTGGGAGGGCAAAGAGAACAGGAACACAGCAAACCACATTATTGTAGCCGTCAAAGAACTTTGAAACTGCTGACCACATAAAACAACGACAGTATTTAATTGCATTTCGGGAGCCACTCTATCCTTATACGTGAACCTGTGTGAGCTGTGCAGCACCTGCACAATGAGTTATAAATACAATGAGTTATTTGTTATATGTTGTATCCTGAACTTTATACAATCATGAATCTCTTGGCCATTTCAGTCAAATGCCTCTTCTGCCCATGTGATACTCTAACTAGGTTTAGATTGTCACGTGCTCCAAGGTACAGTGAAAAGCTTTGTTTTGTACGCTATCCAAACAGGTCACATATACTATACATAACATATAATCAATTCAAACTCAAAGTACGACAGATAGAGCAAAGGGAATGAGGTAGAGTGCAGAATGTAGAATGTAGCATTGTAGCACATTAGTTCCATAAGCAAAGTTCAATGTTCACAATGGGGTAGCAGTGTGTCAGACTTATGGAAGCTTATGGAAGAACTGATCAGAAGTCTGAAAACAGAGAAGAAGAAGCTGGACCTGAGTCTGGTGATGTGTGCTTTCTATTTCTTCTGCTGGATGAGAGCAGGGAAAAGTTACTACTTCTGATAGTGGAGCATAAATGTGGCAGCAAGAGACATAGTGACTTTTAACCTATTCCTGGTCTATCAATGCTCGGTGGGCTGGGTTGAAATTTGCCATCTTAGTATTTCATGTTTTGGTCTTGTATTAAGAATATCTTCCAAAAGGGATGACATCAAGCTTGGGTGTTTATCATTTTCTTTGTGCAGAATATCATATCAGTGGGTGGAATGCAATGGATTTAACGTGTTAATATCAAATTTCAGTCAGTTTAGTTTATTGTCACATGTACCAAGGTACAGTGAAAAGCTTTTGTTGCATGCTGGCCAGTCAGCAGAAAGACAATACATGATTACAATAAATCCATTTACAGTGTATAGATACATGATAAGGGAATAACGTTTAGTGCAAGGTAAAGCCAGCAAAGTCTGATCAAGGATAGTCCGAGAGTCATCAAAGAGGTAGATAGTAGTTCAGCATCTACTTCTTTGATAACCCTTGGACTATCCTCGATCGGACTTTGCTGGCTTTACCTTGCACTAAACGTTATTCCCTTATTGGAGAGCATGGATCCATGTGGCAATCAGAATGTGGTGCTGATGAAGTGCCAGTGCTACTGTTATGGTGATCATATGTAGCCTCCCACTGCATAATACCATTTAATGGCACGAAAGAGAATTAAGCAATGCTACTTAATAAGGTAATTAACTATGGTTAGTTGATGCAAATTTTATTTTATTTTTGCTGTAATAGTACATGTTCTGAGTGGTTTTCCAAATATTAACATTGTTCTCAGATGACCGAGTGGTCTGACTGTTGCTAAAGTACTTTTGGGTAGATTGAAGATTTATGCACAAAAAAAAAGCTTTTAGAATGATTAATCGTCCAGACTTTCCCCGTGCAATTGAATGTGTCCGAGAGAGAGGGAGAAATAACCACACAAAGCATCAGATGTTGCATTGTGTTTGGCTGCACAGGTGCCACGATGTAACTGGCCACCCATTCCGCCATAAAGTGGATGGACATCGAGGACTGACCAGCCCAGATTCCTCCATGCTCTTTCACATTAAGCCCAGTGCACAACGCTTCCAGAGTTTCCCATGCAACTAACAAGCAGATGAGTACAGGGTCAGCCTTCATCTGTAACTTGGCCAATATCAAATCCAGGTTACAGAAGAAGGCTGACCCTGCATTATGGGCTTACCCTCTAGCAAGATGGCACTAGCACCATCTCTTCACCATGCCCTGCAGCATGTATTTGTGCCTGACATATCCCCATGAGAAGGTCGCACATATGTTTCTGCCTCCTAAAAAAACTTTTTTGTATTGGTACATGAAGTTGCATCTGTACTTCCAACGTCAGCAGCTTTTCGGTCAATCTCCTTCTAGAGAAGCACACTGACGTTAACCAGTGAGCTTGTTGTAACCAACCAAAGAGCAGCAGGGTTTCACACAGGAAGTATAATATCAAACTGGCAACACAAAAGCTGGCTCACCAGCTGCATACCACTCCACGGACATGAATTAATTGTGCAGGGCTGTCCCCATGCTGATGTCCATCCTCTGCAACATTCTTTATAGTCTTTACTGGACTCACCGGTTTTAATTCAGCATTCCAATTTTCAACACAAGTATGAATCATGATTAGACCTTTTGCTAACTTGAGGATAAACATCTAATCATGAACTGTCCAAGGATAGCTTGAGGAAATGTATGAAAATATTTCTAATGCAGTCTACATATTGAATCTTTCATGTAAAACAGAATAATTCCTGGATGTCCACAGGCAACAACTAATCACCATCAATTACAATAAAGAAATCAATGAGTGTCAATCCCACAGTTTAATAGTAAGTTGGAGAGAGTCACCCAGTAAATAGGAGAGAACATTGTTAAATCTTAGCCCTAGCTTGAATTTCCTAAGCACTGTTCAACAAAGAAAACACTGTATAGAGGCACACAAAAATGCTGGAGAAACTCAGCGGGTGCCTTCGATTTTCCACCATCTGCAGTTCCTTCTTAAACACTGTATAGAGGCACCTGCTTTATGTTTCTATCAACAAGACAGTAAAACCAAATACTTCAAGAAAGTTACTTATTTTGTGGGCTTTCTTTGGCATTTTCATTCTTATGATTACACCACCTAAAGTCCAGAAAAAAAGTTAAAAGTTACAAGAAATGTCAGATTATGAAGGAAGCATAATTGAAATACTATGTGTTGGCCATAAGAGGTAAGCACTCAGCCAGAATTTGAAGATGGACATTTATCTTTGACAAGCAAACTCCTGGTTTAATTTCGTTCGAATTAGATTTTCTTCTCCCTGTTGGACATAATTTATAATAGTATCTGGGTTTGTCTCTACATAAATTCGAAATATCTCTTAATTAATGCAGTGTTTATCCAAAATAACCCCGCTGATAAGTGGAAGCTTTATAGAGAATAGTAATTGAACTAATTAGAATGGGTAATGATTACTTTCATGAGAATGCAGAAGGAGGCAGAGGACCAAAGAGAATAACATCCACAGTTTCACGGTTCCCTTACAGCTTTGTGCACTTCTCACTCTGAATTTGCATTTGTTAAATGTCTTAGCTAAACATTGCATTGATAGACTCAACTAGTGTATAGTCAAATTATATTTAACATACATTTAAAAGGCCTTGTATTGATGTGTAAAATGTGAAGACCAGGTTTTGTTATTCCGTTTTTTTCATGTTTGTCAAAATAGGATTCTTAATGCCTTTGTCAGTATATCAGCTGCTGTCAGTATCAAGCATGCCAATTTGCTTTTTCATAGACAGATGCAGAGTATAATTCCTCAACACTGCTACAACTGCAGCTCTCATTAGAAACACAACATTAGGTTGCAAGTCAAGTACCCTCTGGTTTCTCTGAGTTCAATGTCAAATTTGTGTAAAATTAGGGAAAAAAGGTAATTTGCTGTAATTACAGGAGCCATCTGAGGAGGAGAGTGAAGATCAAGACTTAAAACCCTGCACAAATCCGCATGGTCTACCAGGCAGCAGCATGGCCAGCCCTCCTGTATGTTTGCAGCCCTGGAGCTCCTTAATGTAACTCCAGGATGCACCCCCAGTCCATCACACAGAGCAGACTCTCCACCATTGATTCCATCTACACTTACATATACTAAAGCACACATCACAAGATTCAGGGCCAGCTTCTTACCCTCTATTACAATGGACATTGGATATTTTCTCTGGAACTGTTACGCTACAATGCTGAAAAACTATATTCCTGCACTCTGGTATTTTTCTCTTCACTATACTTTGTACTTGTGTATAGCTTGATTGTATTCAGGTATAATATAACATAATTTGATTGGATAGCACACAAACAAAAGCTTTTCACCGTAAGTGTACACATGACAATTAGAAACTAATACCAATACCAATGTTTCAGAGGCACAGTCGACCTAAATCAAAGCACTGTCTGGGTATCACCAACATTTCCCCACAGAATCTTCCATCATTGACTGGCAGGGTAGACAACCAATATCACATCCTCTCTCAGGCACAACATCCCCAATGTTGAGGTCATATTTACATGATATGCAGTTCTGAAACAAGACTCTTAAAACAGGTTCTCTACTCCCACCCTTGTCATGGCAGGAGATGAGAGGAGGACATAGGAAAAGCTTCACGGATATGCCCAAAATTCTCTAAAAGACATGTACAGGCCCTGCCCACTCAAATTGGTTTAGGAACAATGGGAGTGACACTGATGACGTGGAGTGTTGGGAGTATGCAGACACTTAGTGAAGAAGGCAGAAGGAGCAGATCATCTCTTGTAGTCTGAAGAAGGGACTCGACCTAAATCGTCATCAATCCATGTTTTCCCCACAGATGCAGCCTGATCTGCTGAGTTACTCCATCACATTGTGTCCTTTTGTGTCTTAACCAGCATCTGCAGTTCATTGTTTCTACATCTCTTGTACTATCCATCTAATTGTCCTGTGAAATACTTCCTATCCCTTCTATGGCAGAAGCCACAAGCACCTATCAGCAATCTCAGACCAAACAAACTGGAAGCAAGTCAGTCTCAACCTAAAGGCCTGCCTAAGAAAGAAAAACTACTCAGCCCAGGCGGAGAGGATGTAAGTTTAATTTATCTTATAGTCAGAAGAGATTTATACCCCATCACCAAGATGAATTTGAACCCAGAGGGTTTTTTTAATTTCCACTGCCAAATTCCAAATAAATTATGTCAATGAGTGAGTGGAAAATCTTTGTGTGAAGAAAAGAAACCGGGAATTTTCTTGGCAAGAATAAATATCTTAATGAGAATGGATTGATCTGCAATTTGAAAGGCAAGGATTGATCAAACACAGTCAGCAAGTTTGACAAATTTGATGACATTTTCAAAGAGGTAGCAAAATGTATTAATGAGGGCAGTGCAGTTGATGTAGTGCACGTTGATATGAGTAAGAACGTTGACAAGATCCCCCGTGGGAGACTGGTTCAATAGGTAGAAGCTGTTGAATGCAGAATACAATGGTAACAGGATCCAAAATTAACTGGGTTATAGCAAGCGGAGGATGATGGTCAAGGGTTACATTGCGACAAGCAGTGAACCATAGGGATTAATACTAGGACCCTTACTGTTTGGTTATGCATATTAACAATTTGGATATGATTGTCGAAGGTATGATTTGTAACTTTGAAGATGACCCAAAGATCGGTGATGTTGTTGATGACGAGAAGGATAGTCGTGGGCTTGAGGATAATATTAATCAATTGGTAAAATGAGCAGAGTTGGAATTTAACCCTGATAACTGTGTGGTAATTGGGAGGATTAATAAAGGCAGATGTACATAATGGAGTGCTGAGGATTGGAGGGATATTGGAAGGGTGGCAGCGCAGGTAGATGAGATGGTGAAGGAAGCATATGGGGTACTTGCCTTCTTTAGACAGGCCAAAGAGTGTAGGAGCAGGGAGATTATGGTTCAAATTTCTAAAGCATTAGTTAGGACACAGCTGGAGTACTCTGAGCAGTCATGGTTGCCACACTGCAAAAAGAGCATGGCAGCACTGGAGAGGGCACAGAAGAGAGTCACTAGGATGTTGCCTAGGATGGAGCATTTCAGTTTGAGAAAAACACTGGGTTGGCTGGGATTTATTTTTCTTGGGGTGACGGATGCTGAGAGGGGACCTAATGGAAGTGTACACAATTATAAGGAGCGTACATCAGGCAGACGGTAGGAATTGTTTTCTCATAACAAGTATCTAAAATTAAAGAGCACAGGTTTAAGGTAAGGGATAAGAGATTTAGAGGGAATCTGAGGAGGATTTATTATCATCCAGAGGGTGGTTGAAGTTCGGAATACACTCCCTGAGTGGGCGGGGAAGGCTGATAAATTTAAGAAGTATCTCGACGAGCACTTGAGTCCTTGTACTTATTGACAGACTTCTTGGATACAAAAGATGGCTCATCAAGTCCATTCTAGTGGGGTCCCCTCAAGGGGTTTAAATATCCTTGGGGCCATATTTTTTCTCCAGTGATAGTCAAACATTGCTGGTGGCAACCTAAAACAGAGATTCTGTACATACTCTAGAAAGACCTTACAACTAGTCCAGGACCCCTGTCTGAGTGATCCATAAAAGAACATAACAAGTTTATTTTGGGCCTCACCTGACCTTAGGATGTTTCATTCGGTCTTGCAGAAAATCCTGAAATGTAGTAGCTTTATCAGTAAATAAATCAGAATGTGAACACAGCAAGTTCTCACAAAGGTACACAAAATTGCTGGGGAAACTCAGCGGGTGCAGCAGCATCTATGGAGCGAAGGAAATAGGCGACGTTTCGGGCCGAAACCCTTCCTCAGATGTTCTCACAAACATTGATCTTATAATGACTAGTATATATATTTTTTGATCAATTATCAATGAGAAAAACTTTTGGATCATCAAACATCAAAAATATCATCCCTATTGCACTTTTGAATAGTGCTCGGGGACCTGTTACACTCACTTGAGAAGGGAAGTAGAGTCTTGGGTTTTTCATTATTCAATTGCCAATGCATCATACCACAGGCTTGTGATAAAGTTTCTGCAGTGATATACTTGTGATAAAGTTTCTGCAGTGGGAGGCGAGAATGCAATTAAATAGGCCATGGTTGATACATTGATTCTCCATTGATTGTTATTTTTAATGTTATTTTTGCTGTTACCTTAATATACAGCCAGAGCTTCCATAACACCACTGGGTCTCTACAAATCTGCTATCTTTGCCTTGATAACAACACCTATTTCCAAAAAGGGGCACGCTTTTTTGAAGCTGTTTAACAAGTGCCGACAGACAAGTTAGGTTATTTTGAGACCTCAGGGGCAATTCTGGATGACTCTGCAGCTTATCTGCCATGCTTCCAATCACATACTCATTTCACACTTGGAGATTGCCCATATCATTACTTAAATCATTGTTCCTCAAGTTTGCTAAAACTCCTACCCTTAATTCTGGGCTTGAAAAAGTACTTACAGTTCTTGGTTAGTTCACGATTTGGAAATATGTTTAATTTTAATTTTTTATATTTTCATTTATTTTGATATTGCTTATAATTCACAAATGTTTCTGGACCTACTTTCAATCTTACCATTATATTAGCATGTGTTGAACATTAAAATGAAGCACACCAATTAATAGCAGTTATGCATATTGGCAGAGAAATGGCTGCAACAATTTTCCTGTGCTGCTTACTCCACCAGTCTTTCTTAATTATAAATATTTGGGATGCCAAGAGAGGACATAACCTTACTCTACTTTTATTCTGACCATTAGCATGCAAAGGAGATTGATTGGCAAAGAGTAGAACATACTTTATCATACTGTAGTTAAGTGAAAAAGGTTCTCATCTAAAACATAGTGCTGAGGGAAATCAACAGGTCAAGCAGCATCTCTGGAGGACATGGATAGGTGACGTTTTGGGTCAGGACCCTTCTTCAGATGGTACCCTTTTTTCCAAATCCAGTCTGAGTCCAAATAGTCACCCAGCAATGTCCTCCAGAGATGCTGCTTGACCCATTAAGTTACTCCAGCATTTTGTTGTCTACCCAAGATTCCAGCATCAGCAGATGTGATGTGTCTTTGTGTCTTTATATTTTGTCCTCTGCAAGCTCATCAACTGCATTCACTTTTAAAAACATATTAAAAAAATATATATATTGTAGTGACCATGCTGGCATTAACTATATTACTATAAGTCTGATCTTGACCGCTTTTGGCCCACTGTGGTGTGATTTCTGAGAGAACGCCGCCACCTACGGCCGTCATTTTTGGACACCTCGCTCAGAGAACTCCTCCACCTTCCTGGACCAGAGGATTTTTCCCATTGATGAAAATCAGAGATATATTAATGTTTTTTAAATTCCCCATTCTTTCTGCTGCCCCCGCTGGCGGCAGGGAGAGGGACTATAAAAAACGGAAGTGTCGTGCCTCAGTCAGTCTCTGCCAGACCTAGGAAGCGAGAGCAGCGAATAAAACTGAAAGCATGTCTACTCCACGGTGAGTCCTCTCGATGCGGCTGTAAAGTGGCTGCAGCCCAATTTTTAAAAAAGTTTGTATTCACAAAATGAATTTTGGTTGTCAGGTGTGGCTGCAGCTCAATTGTTTGCCTCGCCTTTTAAAAAAAGTTTGTGTTCACAAAATGAATTTTGGTTGTCAGATGGCTGCAGCCCAATTGTTTGCCTCGCCTTGGCTTTTAAAATCGTTGCAACAGTAAGAATCCATTCGGCCCACAATGTCTATACTAGCCCTCTGGAAACCAGTACCTTCGGCCCGCAAGACCCATACTAGCGGAAAAGACAGCCCCCCCCCCCCCCCCAGGCGAGCAATATTGGAATTGGTGGAGAGGTGGAATATTGCGTTGGTGACCAGCCCTCCCGTGTGATGCTGGGACCCAACGGGTCCCACTTAGCCTAGTACTAACTAAATTTTAAACTGTTGGATTAATTGGATCTTGATTGAAGTGCTTCATTTTTCATTAAAATATCTGCAATCAGTGTGGCAGAGGGGATTAGATTCACCTTTGTTGCTGGTCATGCACATCATATTTCACAAGAAATTTAAAAGCTGCTATAAATCTAATATAAAACATGATTTGCTGAAAACACTTAGCAAGTTAAGCAGACAGACAGAGTAACATTTCAGGTCGAAGACCCTTCATCAGAACTGAGAGAAAGATAAACATTTTCTGATGAGGGATCATCATTTGAAAAGGCAACTACAGATGCAACAGCCTCAAGTATATTTTCAAGAAAAATGTAAAGCCACGATAGGCCTTTACAGCAGGGAGCATTGGAACCATTTTGTGGCACGTGCACTAAGAATGGAGACAAAGCTGAGGAAATAATGAAACCAGAGATACGCTGGCAAAACGTAAAATTCTAAAGTATCGAGATCAGTGTGGTTCTGCCACTCTCAAATGGATGCTTGCTACTTTGGTTCCCTGGTAATCTCTTGGTGAGATTCTGTCCCAGGTATACACTGATTTGGTACCTGCCCCTACATCTCAATGATTCAATAATAATTAGTTACTCAGCCAACAATCCTTAAAGGAAAGGTAGTCCACTCTGGTGCCAGAAAATTGTGAGACTTCCTGAACAAGTAAGAATGTTTTACACACTACCTTCTTTCTTGCAGACTGGAGGGTGAGTGTGTTTGCACATCCTATCTCCTCTGTGCAATATGAAAATCAAGCTATGGTCCTTCATTCATTCTTTACACTTTCATAGAGACATAGATACATAGAAAATAGGTGCAAGAGTAGGCCATTCGACCCTTCGAGCCTGCACCGCCATTCAATATGATCATGGCTGATCATCCAACTCAGTATCCCGTACCTGCCTTCTCTCCATACCCCCTGATCCCTTTAGCCACAAGGGCCACATCTAACTCCCTCTTAAATATAGCCAATGAACTGGCCTCAACTACCTTATGTGGCAGAGAGTTCCAGAGATTCACCACTCTCTGTGTGAAAAACGTTTTTCTCATCTCGGTCTTAAAGGATTTCCCTCTATTCTTAAGCTGTGACCCCTTGTCTTGGACTTCCCCAACATCGGGAACAATCTTCCTGCATCTAGCCTGTCCAACCCCTTAAGAATTTTATAAGTTTCTATAAGATCCCCCCTCAATCTCCTAAATTCTAGCGAGTACAAGCCGAGTCTATCCAGTCTTTCTTCATATGAAAGTCCTGACATCCCAGGAATCAGTCTGGTGAACCTTCTCTGCACTCCCTCTATGGCAATAATGTCCTTCCTCAGATTTGGAGACCAAAACTGTACGCAACACTCCAGGTGTGGTCTCACCAAGACCCTGTACAACTGCAATAGAACCTCCCTGCTCTTATACTCAAATCCTTTTGCTATGAATGCCATCTCCCATGCCTGCTCTAACCTTCACCTCAGCCTAGAATACACCATCCCCAATCTTTCTATTCAGAGCACTGCAATCCCAATGCCAATACCTGTCCATATACATACTCAGATCCCATCAAAATTTGTTGACACTGTTGTAATTTGTATCCCATTGTTCAACATCTCAGTTTTCTCAGAGCACAGGGTGAAGCTGCCCTCAGCTTGATGTACTGGTAAACAGCGATCACAACTTGAAGATCAATATGTTGCTCAGATTACTGGTAATTTTTACACTGACACTGAAAGTCACACAGTTGGACTAACAGTCGCACAATTCACACCAACATATCAAATAAATGGGCTGTGTTGTAGAAATATGATGGTGTTGCACAATAACGTTAGAAAAAGTGAAATCTTATATCATTCCAATTGCGTGACTTTCCAAGTGACTTTAATGTCAATCATGTGCTATTAATAATTCTAGATTAAAAGTGCCAGTGCTAAATATACACATGCAAAGTTTTTT
This sequence comes from Amblyraja radiata, assembly GCF_010909765.2. Classification (NCBI taxonomy): domain Eukaryota; kingdom Metazoa; phylum Chordata; class Chondrichthyes; order Rajiformes; family Rajidae; genus Amblyraja; species Amblyraja radiata. The sequence continues at coordinate 61,258,804 of NC_045960.1, forward strand.
CTAATGACCTTTCCTTACCACAATGCTGCCATGAAAGTGATGCATAAAATTTATGAACTTGTAACTTTATGCTGGAAAATTCTGTATTGTAAATATCAGCACTACACAAAGTGTTGGACACAACATGTTTTTTTAGTTGTCGTATTAGAGTTACAACATGAAAACAAGCCCTTCGGCCCGCCGAGTCCGTACCAACCAACGATCACTCATACACTACTTCTATCCTGTACACGAGGGACAATTGACAGAAGCCAATTAACCTACATACCTGCACATCTTTGTAGATGTGGATGTTCTCTCTCCCTCTTTCCCACCCAAACTATTCCTTCCCCAGGTACATTCCCCTACAATTGGAGGAGATGTAAGACCTGTTCTTATACCTCCTCCATTGCCTCTATCCAGGGACGCCAGCAGTCCTTCCAGGTGAGACAGAGTTTCACATGCATCTCCTCTAACTTTGTCTACTGCATCTGGTGTTCCTGATGTAGCCTCCTGTACATCAGTGAGGCCAAGCGTATGATCGATTACTGTTTTACTGAACAGTTGCGCTCGGTCCACCAAAGCCCTCTCTATTTCCCAGTTGCTAACTATTTTAACACCTGCCCATTCACATACTGACCTTTCTGTCCTGAGCCTCCTCCACTGCCAAAGTGAGGTCACAAGCACACTGGAGGAACAGCATATTTTGCTTGGGTAGCTTACAAAAACAATGGTATGAACACTGAATTCTATGATTTTACATAACTTACCAAACTCCCATACCCCCTCCCACCTTCTTCCCCATGCCCCATCCTTTTTCTTCTCTCCTCCCCTGTGCCGCACCTAGATTGTGTCCCAACTATTTCTCTCCTCTCCCCCTCCTGCTACTTTCTTCCCTCTAGCTTTGCAATTCACAACTCTTCGACCCTGTCTCACCTCTTCTGCTTTCCTCTCTGGCCTTTGTTCTAACCATCTACCCTCCCCCCACCCACCCCACCTCATCTGAGTCCACGTATCACTTGCCACTCTTTGTCCTGCTCCTCACATTTTCTAGTTTTGTTCTCTTTCCCCCACCCCCCTGCAACCAGTCTGAAGAAGGGCCTCAACCCATCACCTATCCAAGTTCACCAGAGATGCTGCCTGACCTGCTGAGTTACTCCAACACTTTGTGTATGAACCAGCATCTGCAGTTCCTTGTTTCTACACAAAGTGGCTCAACAGGTCAGGCAGCATCCTCAGAGAACAGGGATAGTTGACGCTTCAGGTCGGGATCGTTCTTCAGACTGATATTTGTCATCTCTTGAAACAAATGAAGGGTCCGAAATAAAGGAACAGATTTTTTTTTTTTTTTTTTTAAATAATATTTTTATTAGAAGTAGACATATTATAAAGTATAATATATTATAGTAAAAAAACTTTTCATATACATCAGTCATACATTATTAAAATTTTCAATTGTCGATTACTTCTGCTTCTAGTGTTTTTTTTATATAGAAAAAGAGAGAATAAAGAGTTACAAATATCAAAAAAACAAAAAAGGTGGAATGGATTACTTATAATACGTCATTGGAGATAGGTTCGTAAGTTATAAAGTATGACTTTTCATCTAATCCTGAGTTCAAGTTTCAGTTGGGTTTTCGTGCTGGGCCAATCTATCCCGTCAGATAATTAATGAATGGAGCCCATATTTTATCAAAAAGTTCTTGTTTGTCCATTAGGACAATTCTAATTCTTTCTAGATATAGGGTCTCCGACATTTCCACAATCCACATTTTAATTGTGGGGGTTGTAGGGCCTTTCCAAAATTTTAATATTAATTTTTTCCCGGTTATTATACTGTAGTCGAGGAAATTTCTTTGGCTTGTTGTGAGTGTTAAACTTTGCTCTGATATTCCAAGTATTATTAATTTTGAGTTTGGATCCAGTTTTGTATTAATAACTTCTGAAATTATTTAAAAAATATCAGTCCAGAAATGTTTAATTTTTATACAATTTGTAAACGTATGTGTTAAATTAGTATCTAGATGTAGACATTTATCACAAATAGGAGAGATTTGTGGGAAGATTCTATTTAGTTTTATTTTATAGTGTAATCTATGTAAGACTTTAAATTGTATTAAAGCATGTCTGGCATTTAACGAACATTGATGTATATGTTGTAAACTTTCGTCCCACAAATCTTTCGTTATAGGATGACCTAATTCATTTTCCCATGTGTGTCTATATGGTTCCGTCGGTGGTACCTCGTTGTTTAGGAGGGTGTTATAAATATAAGCTATTAATTTTTCAGTGTTAGGATGCTTGTTCAAACATTCATCAAGGATTTCTGGTTCCCTAGTCCTGTAGACTTGTGTGTTAGATTTAACATAATCTCTAATTTGTAGATACAGGTGCACAACCTTTTATCCGGAGTTCCGGAAACCGAAAAGCTCCGAAAACCGGACATTTTTTTCAGGATGTCGACTGCACACCAAAGCTCGCGTTTGGCGCCAAACTTGACCCGAAACGACCCACAGTCAACCCAGGTCTGTACTACTGTAGCGGCTGCCTCCTCCCCGGAGACCGGGGAGACACTTAAACATCTGTAAATCATTGCTTAAATGTTAGTCAGTTAGTTTGGAGGGCTTTTATGTGAAGGGGGGGTGGGTGAAGGGGGGGGGGGGGGGTGGGTGAAGGGGGAAACTTTAATTCTCAGTCCCCTACCTGGTCGGAGAGGCGGGGAGCGGGCAATGCCTTACCGGGTCGCCGTGCAGTAAGCTCCGGAGCGCTGCGGCCGCCGACTCCCAACATCGCGGAGCTGGAGCTGCGGGCGTCCGGCCGCGGGCGGTTGTAGCTCCCACCCCGGCAACTCTACCCCTGGCTGTGCGGCGCTCCAAATCCAGTGCGGCCCGCGGTACGCTGCCGGACGCCCGCAGCCCCAGCTCCGCGATGTTGTGTGTCGGCGGCCACAGCGCACCGGAGCTTACCACACGGCGACCCGGTAAGGCATTGCCCGCTCCCCGCTGGTATCCCAGCGCTGCGACGCCGCCGACTCCCAACATCGCGGAGCTGGGGCTGCGGGCGTCCGGTCGCGGGCAGTGCTGGATTTGGAGCGCCGCGCAGCCAGGGGTAGAGTTGCCGGGGTCGGAGCTCCAACCGGCGCCGCCCGCGGCCAGACGCCCGCAGCCCCCAGCTCCGCGATGTTGGGAGTCGGCGGCCACAGCGCTCCGGAGCTTACTGCACGGCGACCCGGTAAGGCATTGCCCGCTCCCCGCCTCTCCGACCAGGTAGGGGACTAAGAATTAAAGTTTCCCCCTTCACCCCCCCCACCACATAAAATCCCTGCAAACTAACTGACTAACATTTAAGCAATGATTTACAATGATTCCCCGGTCTCCGGGGAGGAGGCAGCCGCTCCAGACTTTTCAAGCCGCCCGCGCTACCTACCTAATCTACGCTAAAAATCTTCCATACGGAAATCCGAAAAATTCCGAAATCCAAGAAGTGTCTGGTCCCAAGGCTTTCGGATAAAAGGTTGTGCACCTGTATCTGAAGAAATTATTTGAGTGCAGTCCATGATTCTGTTGTAACTCTTGAAATGAAAGAAAAGTGCCTTTCCCATAAAGATGTCCAATCTTTTTAATTCCATAATTTTTCCATTGTGTGAAACCCTTATCCAAAAAGGATGGCTTGAATAAAGGATTATTTACAATGGGAAGGCATAGTGGTATATTATTCAATTTTAAAATTTCTTGTTTTTATTTCTGGGCAGTCCATATTAAAAACATGAATTTCTGGCTGGAAGAAATGGATCAACAACCAGATTGGTTAAGGATGGAAAAGGAAGACTGTTTACCTTTTGAAATTGGTCCGATCATATTTGCTACCACAAAACTGCACAAAAAAACCTATAAGGAAAACCCCATAATACATAGTGGAATACGAATTTGGAAACAATTATAGTGCTCAATTTCAATCATTCTTCTGTTCACCACCATTTTGACTGGAGCCTTCCAAGAGGCAAGAAATTAATTAAACAGTACAAATTGTGGTTTGTCACTTTTAAGTATCAATTGTCAGAATTTACATTGTGTAATGAAAACACACACTGAGTAATCTAACCAGCAATGCCTTAACCTGTCCACTGGAGACTCCATCAAAAACAAGACAAGGTTGACTCAGTAATCTTAAAAGTCCAGTAGCAACATTAATATTCAGCCTTGTCAACTCATCCATCAATGCCTCCTCATTTTCCACCCATCAAGTCACTCAGCCAGAATTCAACTCATTCAATTTTCGATCTCCTATCATGGCAATTATACCTTTCTTGATGTATATACTTTCACCACTGACAAGGATCCCAAAATGGAATTTTGAATTCAGAATCATTGTTTTTTTTAAAACCTAATATATGCTCTGTGCATTTTAGTAAATAGAAACTATCTCAAAGCTGAGCATATTTCAGTTGTACATTTAACCACCTTAAAGGGCCTGTCCCACTGCGGCGATCTAATTCCGCATCTAATTAGAAGAGTTTGCCCTCGACTCATACTCGCAGCATGGTTGACACGAGGTCCTAGATGGTCTTTGTAACTCTCCTTCATGCTCGAGAGTAGTCCCCGTGTACTCGAAGCCTCGGTGAGGTTGCGCCGTTTTTTGCTGAAAAATGCCCGCGAGTAAAAAAAGGTCGCCATGGAAAAAATCGATATTTTTTCACTCGTAGGTTTAGTCGAGGTAGGTCGTAGTAGGTCGTAATGCTATCATAGGTAATCAAAGGCAATCAAAGGTAATCAAAGGTAGTCGAAGGTAAGGCTCGTTGAGAATAAAAAGGTAAGATAAACTGACCGGTAATGTTAAATGCCCGCTAAACTTTATTAAAAGTTGTCTGGCTTCATAAAAGTGTCTCCACTCCTTCTCCCTCCCCCTCCATCCACCCCCCCCCCCCCCCCCCCCCCTTCTCCCCCATGTTTTCATCACACAATGTAAATTCTGACAATTGATACTTAAAAAGTGACAAACACAATTTGTACTGTTTAATTAATTTCTTGCCTCTTGGAAAGCTCCATTCAAAATGGTGGTGAACGGAAGAATGATTGAAATTGACAGGGTAGATGTTGAGATGGTTTCCCTTCTGGCATAGTCTTGAAGAAGATGAAATAGTTACAAGGGCCAGTAAATTGAAATGAAGTTGCATAGCAATTTCTTTTCACAGAGGCTGGTGAATCTCTGGCACTCTCTGCCCAGAGGGTGGTGCAGGCTAGATCTAGATAAGTATTTAAGGTGGATGTACAAACATTTTTGAAAGATCATGTTCACCTTGGTACAAAGGCTGTGAAAGATAACTGTGGAGATCGTTGGGCAACGCTTCCTATCACTGAGTGGAACTGTTCCTAGATTTTAACAGAAAAAAAGCCAGACATGTCCAGTTCTACAAATATGTCATGAAATAACTATTTTTTTTAAATAAAGAGGATATTTTCAGATTTGAGCCAATGGGAAAGGAAGGAAGGAAGGAAGGTATTGGCATTCGTAAAATATGTTTCACAAATCATGAAGCTATCATGGCCCACAGACCCATTTTTGATATGTACTGAAACAAAACAGTCACCTGGAATCTGCCCGAAGGCAGTTGATTAACTCCGATTAACTCAGGTTAACTCCGCACCCGAGGCAATCTGCTAGATTCTGCTCTGACAGCCACCTGAGACTTCAAAAAGAGTCTTCTTAATAGTGGGCTCTCTATTATGAGTGTCCGTCTGCCCAAAAAATATAACTAAAAGTCTGACTCTGCCATCTCTAGATATGCAAGAAGAAATTCTGCCCAGTTAAAACAAAACTTGTCTCAACTACAATAAAATATTACTGATAGTGTGCAGACTCTGTTCAGGAATCACTCTACATGCTTTTTTTTAAGGCATTTGCTGGCCACGGATATGTTTCCCAATTGTCCCAGGGATTTCCTTTACAATATCCCACTTTTGTACAGCTGAGATAAAAGGTTCACAGTTGTATCTCACCACATCTTGGCATTGAGCAATGATGTTCAAGAGCAGTGCATTCCTGTAACCGAGCAAAATGTCATGAAGAACACTTCAGCAATCGCAACAGATAAACAATTACACAGACAGGTTTCAGAACTACATGGCATTTTATCACCGCTGAAGATTCATGCCTGTGACCTAACCATCCATCATACAAAGCAGCATGAGAAAGAAAAACTAAAGCATCGTACTATTTTCAAGCTTCATACATGACCAGTAACGTTCAGCTTGATGAACATGTGCTCATAAATCCAGTGAAAAATATCAACCATAGCCGCCAGACAGAATTCTTGTCAATCCTTTGCACAATTCTTTGATTTAAGGAAAGGCTGTTAACAATGCTGTCAAACATTGTCACTCCCCGGGGGATCACTTCTCTCGAAAACTACTTTAAATGCATATCCTTGCTTCAAGGACAAGCAAGTTCAATTGTTATTTTTACACCAGTGCCTTGGTAATGAATTCTCACATTGCAGATTAGAGCAGGCTGCTCATTACCATGTGCATCAAATTTCTGGTAGCAGTAAACTGCATTTGAAAGTGCAGTAATCTCATATTACAACTTTGATTTGTTTAGACAATAACTGCTGTTCCAATTTTCCATTAATTGGGTCTGAGTAATGTGCCACATTTATAAATCGGTAAATGTTATTAAAACATTTTGGAGCCAATGGTTTATCTTTGTGGATATTTCTCCCCTACCCTCTTGAAGGTAGCCCATTGTAGAGTCGTACAGTCTTCTTGTGATTGTTCACAGAAATGTGTGTCACTCCATAGACTTTATTATTCAAAGGCTAAATTGAATAAGATCTTCCCAAATGTCTCTCCTATTTGTGATAAATGTCTCCTCCAAGAAGCAACCATAACCCATTCTTTTGCCTACTGTACAAAATTACAAAACTTCTGGAGGGGAATTTTTGATATCTTTTCCAAAATACTTAAAATAAAATTGGATCTCGACATAAAATTGACCACATTAGGTATGTCAGAGGCTTGTTCTGAGCTAACATTATTTCAAAGAGGTTTCCTTAACTTGGCTTGATAACGGCGAAAAAATGAATAATTAAATTTTGGAAACAAACAACAGTCCCTACAATGAAGATGTGGATAACAAACATGTCCGAGACACTACATTTAGAAAACATTAGGCTTGTCTTGACGGAAAAAAACAGATCAATTTCTCAAGACATGGACACCCTTCACCGAATTCTTGCAAGAATAGCATGGTGCAACACAAATTTAAATTTAAATCCGATGCCGGGTTGGGTGAGGTGGGCGGTGGGGGGGGGTGACAAGGGGCAATCACTCTAAACCTTATCTACCCATGTACCTGTCCTCATGTGTTTTAAACATTGTAATTATATCCAAGATTCAAGAGAGTTTATTGTCTTTTTTAATTTTTTTATTTTATTAGAAGTAAGTACAATCATATGGCACCAAAGTGCCTAATATATATTTTCATAACACATTTTATGTACAGCTTCTTATTTTTTTGTTATAATAAAGAAAGATGAGAATAAGAAAAATAAATTAGATAGTAAAGGATAGAAAGACGTGAGATATATAGTGTGTGAAGAAAAAGAAAAAAGACGAATGAGTAAAGAAAGTTGAGGAAAAGAAAATAGAAAAAAGAGAATAAGACATAAAGGAAAAAAAAAAAAAAAAGTAAGGAGATCATTGTTTATAATCTTGACCATCCCTCGTCCAGTCCTGAAACAGTTAGCTTTTACAATTGTGTTGCACCATATGATTCCAAAAAGACGACAAATGGAGACCAACTCATTATGAATTGGTCTGATTTATCCATTAGGAGGAATCGCATTTCCTCAAGATGTGCGGTGTCCAACATGCTTGCAATCCACATTTTAAGCGTTGGTATTGATGTATTTTTCCAAAATGTAAGTATTAATTTTTTTGCTATTATTAAACCATAATTAAAAAATAAATTTTGAGATGTGTTCAATTTATTCCCATCTTCCATTACTCCAAATATAATCATTTCAGTATTAGGTTCCATTCTTATCTTGAATAATTTTGTAAATATTTCAAAGATATCACTCCAAAAGCTCATCGACCCGTTGATATAAATGGGACTTTGGGTCCCCATCCTACCCCTTCCAAAGTCCACAATCAGTTCCTTGGTTTTGCAGGTGTTGAGGGCCAGGTTATTGTGCTGGCACCATTTGGTCAGTCGGTCGATCTCTCTTCTATATTCTGACTCGTCCCGATCAGTGATACGTCCCACAACAGTGGTGTCATCAGCGCACTATGACCGGCTACGCAGTCATGATTATAGAGTGAGTACAGCAGGTGGCTGAACACGCAGCCTTGAGGTGCTCCCGTGCTGATTGTTATTGAGGCTAACACATTTCCACCAATAAGAACAGTCTGTGGTCTGTGAATGAGGAAGTCGAGGAACCAATTGCCAGAGTCCAGAGATGCACAGAGACCCAGTTCTGCGAGTTTGGTAACGAGCTTGGAGGGGATGGTTGTATTAAATGCCGAGCTGTAATCAATGAATAACAGCCTGACATATGAGTTTTTGTTGTCCAAGTTGTCCAGACCGGAGTGGAGAGCCAGCGAGATTGCAACTCCCCCTCCCATTCCCAATCCGACCTCTCTGTCCTGGGTCTCCTCCATTGCCAGAGTGAGCAACACCGGAAATTGGAGGAACAGCACCTCATATTCCGCCTGGGTTGCTTGCGTCCGGATGGCATGAACGTTGAATTCTCCCAGTTTTGCTAGCCCTTGCTGTCTCCTCCCCTTCCTTAACCATCGAGCTGTCTCCTCCCATCCCTCCGCCCTCGGGCTCCTCCTCCTCCCTTTTTTCTTCCTTCTCCCCCCCCACCCCCCATCAGTCTGAAGAAGGGTTTCGGCCCGAAACGTTGCCTATTTCCTTCGCTCCATAGATGCTGCTGCACCTGCTGAGTTTCTCCAGCATTTTTGTGTACCTTTGATCTTCCAGCATCTGCAGTTCCTTCTTGAACACGAGATTGCATCCACCGTTGATCTGTTGTGGCGGTAGGCAAACTGCAGTGGGTCCAGGTTTTTGTCGAGGTAGGAGTTGATTTGCGCCATGATCAACCTCTCAAAGCACTTTATCACCACCAACGTTAGTGCCACTGGTCGATAGTCATTGAGGCACGTCACCTTGTTCTTCTTGGGTACCGGTATGATTGATGCCCTTTTAAAGCAGGTGGGAACCTCAGATCTCAGAAGTGAGAGGTTGAAAATGTCCGTAAAAACTCCAGCCAGTTGGTCCGCACAGGTTTTGAGAACACGACCAGGTATACCATCAGGTCCAGGCGCTTTTCGAGGGTTCACCCTTCTGAAGGATTTTCTGACTGAAGGTGATTGCATTCAGCCCCGCCACAGTCACAGTGTGCCCCTGCTGTAGCGAAGAAGCTGAGAGGTCTGAAGAAGGGTTTCGGCCCGAAACGTCACCTATTTCCTTCGCTCCATAGATGCTGCTGCACCCGCTGAGTTTCTCCAGCATTTTTGTGTACCTTCGATTTTCGAGCATCTGCAGTTCCTTCTTGAACAAGCTGAGAGGTTTGATTGTTTCCTTTGAGTTGGTTGATGCATGGCGGAACCTCCACACTGATTACAATGCTTTTTCGCGGAGGTCTGAGGGGGGGTGGTTCCCGCATTGATCGCATGTACATCTCCGGTGCGTATGTCTCCCGCGTCTCAGCGGCCTCAATGCTCCTGTGAATGGGGAGAGTTTCTGGAGAAGAAGGAAGCCTTGCGAAACCTGCTGCTTGAGCTGTCTCGAGGCGCTTACGTGACGTCACGGGTCCAGATGCTGCACGATCTGGACCAGAGCTGCTTGCGGAAGATGGCTCCTCTGTCATAGATCCAGAGATGATCAGTGCTTTAGTCTGGTCCTTTAATGGGTCCCTGTTCTCCACAGAGAGATTCAGAGGGGAGGCTCAGTGGGTCCTGTGGGTCTACCAACTGTAGATAGGGAGATGTCCGATCTTCTTGATGACCCCTTATAATTGTCGGTTCTGGGGGAAAGCCTGGCGACCGGGGAGATGCCCCTCACGTGGCGTAGGGCAGTCGTTGTCTTGATACCCAAGAAGGGCGAACTCCACATGTTGAAGAACTGGCGCCCGGTCTCTCTCCTCTGTATAGAATACAACGTTTTTGTACGGGCGATGGCAAATCGCCTGGGCTCCGTGCTGTCTCAACTGATTCACCCTGACCAGTCCTATACAGTCCCTGGCCAGTCCATCCACCTGGTTAGGTACCTGATTCATCTATCTAAGGGTACTGGTCAGTCAGCTGCCTTTCTGTCTCTTGATCAGGAGAAGGCTTTTGACAGGGTAGAGCATGACTACCTCTTCAGGATGTTGCAAGCGTTCGGATTTGGACCGCATTTTGTAGCCTGGGTCCGGCTTTTGTATGCTGCAGTGGAGTGTCTTGTGAAGGTTAATGGTGTGTTGTTGGCTCCCATTCATTTTTGGGAGGGGGGTTCGTCAGGGGTGCCCCATGTCTGGTCAGTTGTACTCGGTCTGTGTGGAGCCGTTCCTGTGTCTTTTTCGGAGGCGGTTGACAGGCCTGGCTCTACCAGGTCCGGGGGTGGAGATGGTTCTCTCGGCCTATGCCGATGATGTACTCCTTACGCTCACTGACCCCGGTGACCTGCGGAGGATGCGTGACTGCCAGAAGATTTTCTCGGCTGCATCATCTGCCAGGATTAACTGGAGTAAGTGTTCTGGACTTTTAGTGGGTCAGTGGCAGGTAGACTCCCTGCCGGAGGAGATGACATTGTATGCGTGGAGCACCAGGCACCTCCTCTATCTGGGGGTATACCTGAGTCGCACTGAGGATGCTTGGCCGGCTAACTGGCTGGAGCTGGAGATGAAAGTTATCGCCTGGCTGGGGCGCTGGTCAGGCCTGCTTGGAGTTCTTTCTTTTCAGGGGAGGGTGCTGGTCATAAACCAGCTGGTGGACTCCATGTTATGGTACCGGCTGGCTACTCTTGTCCCGCCCTCTATCTTTGCAACTGCTTTACAAAAGAAGCTGGTGGATTTATTTTGGGGAAATAGGAAGCACTGGGTCTCCGCAGCGGTCCCGAGTCTCCCGTTAGAGGAGGGCTGCCAGTCCTTGGTATGCGTGCGTACCCAGGTGGCGGCTCTCTGTCTCAGGACTCTGCGGAAGGCATATGTATGTGTAGAACCACCCCCCCCCCCCCTAGATGGCATGCTCTGGCCACGTATTTTTTCCATCAGGGTCGTTGCCTAAGGGGGGTTTCGTGGCGCCCGGTGGCGGCATCAGTCGACCCGCCTTACGGTGTTTACCTAGTTTCTAGATTGGGTAACTTTTAAAGAGCAACAGAAGATAACTAAAAAGGCAATATGGGGAGAAAAGATGAGGTACGAAGGTAAGCTAGCCAAGAATATTACGGAGGATAGTGAAAGCTTCTTTAGGTATGTGAAGAGGAAAAAAATAGTTATTACCAAAATTGGACCCTTGAAGACTGAAAAGGGCGAATTTATTATGGGGAACAAGGAAATGGCCGATGAGTCTTCAGGTACTTTGGATCCATCTTCACTAAGGAGGACACAAACAATCTCCCTGATGTGCCTGTGGCCAGAGGATCTAGGGTGACAGGAAATTCACATTAGGTAGGAAATGGTGTTGGGTAGACTGATGGGACTGAAGGCTGATAAATACCCAGGGCCTGATGGTCTGCATCCTAGGGTACTTAAAGAAGTGCCTCTAGAAATCATGGATGCATTGGTGATATTTTCCAATGTTCTATAGATTCAGGATCAGTTCCTGTGGATTGGAGGGTAGTTACACTGTTTAAGAAAGACAGAGAGAGAAAACAGGGAGAAACCAGTTAGCCTGACATCGGTGGTGGGGAAGTTGCTGGAGTCAATTATAAAAGATGAAATAGCGGCACATTTGGATAGCAGCAACAGGATCGGTCCGAGTCAGCATGGATTTATGAAGGGGAAATCATGCTTGACTAATCTTCAGGAATTTTATGGGGATGGAACTGGGAAAATGGACAAGGGAGAGCAGTGGATGTAGTGTACCTGGAGTTTCAGAAAGCATTTGATAAGGTCCCTCATAGGAGATTAGTGGGCAAAATTAGAACACATGGTATTGGGGGTAGAGTGTTGACATGAGTAGAAAATTAGTTGGCAGACAGGAAACAAAGAATAGGGATTAACGGGTCCCTTTCAGAATGGCAGGCAGTGACTAGTGGGGTACCATAAGGCTCGGTGCTGGGACCGCAGCTATTTACAATATATATTAATGATTTAGATGAAGAGATTAAAAGTAACATTAGCAAATTTGCAGATGACACAAAGCTGGGTGACAGTGTGAACTGTGAGGAGGATGTTATGAGAATGCAGGTTGGGTGAGTGGGCAGATGCATGGCAGATGCAGTTTAATGTGGATAAATGTGATCCACTTTGGATCATCCACTTTGGTGGCAAAAACAGGAAGGCAGATTATTATCTAAATGGTGTCAAGTTGGGAAAAGGGGAAGTACAACGGGATCTGGGGTCCTTGTTCATCAGTCACTGAAAGTAAGCATGCAGATACAGCAGGCAGTGAAGAAAGTGAGTGGCATGTTGGCCTTCATAACAAGAGGAGTTGAGTATAGAAACATAGAAACATAGAAAATAGGTGCAGGAGTAGGCTATTCGGCCCTTCGAGCCTGCACCGCCATTCAATATGATCATGGCTGATCATCCAACTCAGTATCCCATTCCTGCCTTCTCCCCATACCCCCTGATCCCTCTAGCCACAAGGGCCACATCTAACTCCCTCTTAAATATAGCCAATGAACTGGCCTCAACTACCTTCTGTGGCAGAGAGTTAGATAGGAGCAAAGAGGTCCTCCTGCAGTTGTACAGGGCCCTAGTGAGACCACACCTGGAGTATTGTGTTGTTTTGGTCTCCAATTTGAGGAAGGACATTATTTTTATTGAGGGAGTACAGCGTAGGTTCACAAGGTTAATTCCCGGGATGGCAGGACAGTCATATGTTGATAGAATGGAGCAGCTGGGCTTGTATACTATGGAATTTAGAAGGATGAGAGGAGATCTTATTGAAACATATAAAATTATTAAGTGTTTGGACACGCTGGAGGCAGGAAACATGTTCCCGATGTTGGGGGAGTCCAGAACCAGAGGCCACAGTTTAAGAATAAGGGGTAAGCCATTTAGAACGGAGATGAGGAAATACTTTTTCACACAGAGAGTTGTGAGTCTGTGGAATTCTCTGCCTCATAGGGTGGTGGAGGCCGGTTCTTTGGATGCTTTCAAGAGAGAGTTAGATAGAGCTCTTAAAGATAGCGGAGTTAAGGTATATGGGGAGAAGGCAGGAATGGGGTACTGATTGTGGATGATCAGCCATGATCACATTGAATGGCGGTGCTGGCTCGAAGGGCCGAATGGCCTAATCCTGCACCTATTGTCTATTGTCTATTGTCTATTGTCTATTATCAGATGAGATCCTCTTCAGTTCTAACATCCAAGCTCAGGATCAGTTAAAGTGGTAGTGAGTAAATTATGTTGGGGAGATCAAATGTTGACATTTTTTATATCCTGCAGTATCCACAAATTACCGGAGACTGGCATCACAACACATGAGATGAGAATTTCCTTCTAACAGAGGCTCCACACTCCATCACAAATATGGTTGCCTATTTGCGTCAGCAATTCAGCAGCGCAGGGAATGGTTCAAGCGTGCAACTTCTGACTTCTAAGTAACTTTCTTTGAAACAAAATTGTTTTAGATCCCGTCAAAATCAATGTTTGACTTCTGAATTTTTGATCATTGTCATATGAAAATGACTGGTGCATGAATTATTAATGTTTAGAATTTTTCATTATAACCTTTTAAGTTTAGTAGTTACTTTAACAATGTTTATTTCATAGTGAAGCAGCCAGCACACTTGTTGGAGGTTTGCATTTATTGTACTCAATGTATTGGTTCTGTCTTTGTTGAATATTTTTAATTGATTTCAATTTGTAAATGACTTTGGGATTCATAGTCCAGTCTGGCTATGTGGCCCGAGCCCAAAGGGACTTGACCAAAGGTGTTGAGTTTAGGTTAAACCAGCTTTGAAAATAATTATGCCTTCAGACACGGTTGAGGTGAATTATTAAAGTTCAAGTCAATTCAAGTCAAGAGAGTTTATTGTCATGTGTCCCAGATAGGACAATGAAATTCTTGCTTGCTGCAGCACAACAGAATATTGTAGGCATAAATACAGACCAGATCAGTGTGTCCATAGACCATAGAATATATATATACACACATAAATAAACAGATAAAGTGCAATAGGCTGTTATAGTTCAGAGTTTGTTGTAAGTTGTGTTTAATAGTCTGATGGATGTGGGGAAGAAGTTGTCCCTGAACCTGGATGTTGCAGTTTTCAGGCTCCTGTACCTTCTACCTGATGGCAGCGGAGAGTGCGTGGCCAGGATGGTGTGGGTCCTTGATGATGTTGGCAGCCTTTTTGAGGCAGCGACTGCGATAGATCCCCTCGATGTTAGGGAGGTCAGAGCCGATGATGGACTGGGCAGTGTTTACAACTTTTTGCAGCCTTTTCCGCTCCTGGAAGCTCAAGTTGCCGAACCAAGCCATGATGCAACCAGTCAGCATGGTCTCTACTGTGCACCTGTAAGTAAGTAAGTAAGTTGAATGTCCCCACTGGTTAGGCAAAGTGATGCAATTTCTAGTGACTTGTGCACTGGTCATAGCCATCAGCCAGGCAGACAGATCAAGAGAGCGGCCCAGGACAATGCCTTTTGCCGGGCAAACCCAATAGATCCTGGCCCAGCAGCCCTTACTCTGGCTACTTAAGTTGGACAGGACCAGACATCTTTTTTGTGTTTGTGTTTGTTGAATTTTTAAAAATAAGGAACTATCCTCAGGATCAGGTAGGGTTTATTTCAACCAATTTCATTCTTCAAATGCCACATCTGAACACACCTATTTCACCCCTCCCCCTACCCTTCCATCTATATTCCTTTCTCTTGCTTCACAATTTATAACTCTTGTATCAGGCAACTGAATTATCCTACTACAACTAGAAAGCCGTTCTGAACTGCTATCTACCTCATTGATGACCCTCAGACTATCTTTGATCAGACTTTACTGGCTTTACCTTGCACTAAATGTTATTCTCTTATCATGTATCTATACACTGGAAATGGCTCAATTGTAATCATGTATTGTCTTTCCGCTTACTGGATAGCACGCAACAAAAGCTTTTCACTGTACCTCAGTGCACGTGACAATAAAATAAAATAAACTAAACTCTTCCATCCTTATCTCCCACCGTTTGCCTTTTGATCTCTGCCAATCAAAAACCCTTCTCACCAACTGCCAATCAAAAACCCCTCTCACCTGTATCCACCTAGTTTCCACAAGAAGGGTTTTGGCCCGAAACGTTGCCTATTTCCTTCGCTCCATAGATGCTGCTGCACCCGCTGAGTTTCACCAGCATTTTTGCGTACCTTCGATTTTCCAGCATCTACAGTTCCTTCTTAAACACTTTGTTCTGCCCCTCCTGTCTTCCAGCTTTTACCCCCTCCCCCGCTCCCATCCCCCACCCCACCGCTATCTGAAGCAGTCTTGACCCGAAGCATCACCTATCTCCAGAGATTCTGCCTGACCCCCTAAGTTACACCAGCACTATTTGTTTTTTTTTTTGCACATACAGAGATATTCAGGCAGATTGCATATTGATTCCACTTTAATCATGAGTGTTGTCAAGATTTGTTACAAAGAAGAATCAATGTTAATCTAAAGTGAATACAGCAACATTAGACCTTTTTTTTGCTTCATTCACTGAGAAACAACCTAGAATTCTTGAGAAAAATGTAAATTAACATTTATGTGGCCTCATTGCAAACGTGTTTGCTTAATTATAAGTGGACTGATAAGTGGCAAGTCACATTCACAGCACAATGTGGCAGACAGTAACAATCACCAACAGAAGAGATGTGTAGGAAGGAACTGCAGATGCTGGTTTAAAGCAAAAGATAGGCACAAAAAACTGGAGGGTCAGGCAGCATCTGTCCTGCTGAGTTACTCCAGCTTTGTGTGTCTTCCAACAGAAGAGAGTCTAACCACCTCCCCTTGATATTCAATAGAAAATAGGTGCAGGAGGAGGCCATTCGGCCCTTCGAGCCAGCACCGCCATTCAATGTGATCATGGCTGATTGTCCCCAATCAATAACCCGTGCCTGCCTTCTCCCCATATCCCTTGATTCCACTAGCCCCTAGAGCTCTATCTAACTCTCTCTTAAATCCATCCAGTGACTTGGCCTCCACTGCCCTCTGTGACAGGGAATTCCACAAGTTCACAACTCTCTGGGTGAAAAAGTATTTTCTCACCTCAGTCTTAAATGGCCTCCCCTTCATTCTAAGACTGTGACCCCTGGTTCTGGACTCGCCCAACATTGGGAACATTTTTCCTGCATCTTGCTTGTCCAATCCTTTTATAATTTTATATGTTTCTATAAGATATCCCCTCATCCTTCTAAACTCCAGTGAATACAAGCCTAGTTTTTTCAATCTTTCCTCATATGACAGTCCCGCCATCCCAGGGATCAATCTCGTGAACCTACGCTGCACTGCCTCAATCAGAAGGATGTCCTTCCTCAAATTAGGAGACCAAAACTGTACGCAATACTCCCGACGTGGTCTTACCAGAGCCCTATACAACTGCAGAAGAACCTCTTTACTCCTATACTGAAATTCTCTTGTTATGAAGGCCAACATTCCATTAGCTTTCTTCACTGCCTGCTGTACCTGCACGCCAACTTTCAGTGACCGGTGTACAAGGACACCCAGGTCTCTATTTCCTTCGCTCCATAGATGCTGCTGCACCCGCTGAGTTCCTCCAGCAATTTTGTGTACCTCCCATTGAGATAATAATCTGCCCCCTTGTTTTTGCCACCAAAGTGGATAACCTTACATTTATCTATATTATACTGCATCTGCCACGCATCTGCCCACTCACTCAACCTGTCCAGGTCACCCTGCAACCTCCTAACATCCTCTTCACAGTTCGCACTGCCATCCAGCTTTGTGTCATCTGCAAACTTGCTAGTGTTGCTCCTAATTCCCTCTTCCAAATCATTGATATATATGGTAAACAGTTGCGGCCCCAACACCGAGCCTTGCGGCACTCCACCCGCCACTCCCTGCCATTCTGAAAAGGACCCGTTCACTCCTACTCTTTGCTTCCTGTCTGCCAACCAATTTTCTATCCACTAGATACCATGTGCTCTAATTTTAGTCACCAGTCTCCCGTGCGGGACCTTATCAAAGGCTTTCTGAAAGTCAAGATACACTACACCCACTGGCTCACCTTCATCCATTTTACTTGTCACATCCACAAAAAATTCCAGAAGATTAGTCAAACATGATTTTCCTTTCATTAATCCATGCTGACTTGGACTAATTATTTTACTGCTATCCAAATGCCCCATTATTACCTCTAATAATTGACTCCAGCATCTTTCCCACCACCGAAGTCAGGCTAACTGTAATTTTTCGTTTTCTCTCTCGCTCCTTTCTTGAAAAGTGGGATAACATTAGCTATCCTCCAATCCACAGGAACTGATCCTGATTTTACTTCGGAGTCACGTGAGTGACTACGTGAAGAACCCCGCCACGACGCTTCACGCTTGCGAAACGTCAGGCGGGGGGAAGCGTTCCCCCGCAGCGGTAAGTTTGAAACCGCGACCTGCAGGTAAGAAATTTACTCTGCGGTAGTTTTGTTCGCCGCGCTGTTTTTTCACAGGGGGGGAAGCTGGACAAAATAGTGTCCACAAGTGCTGCAAGTGAAGCTGGCTGGGGAGGACCGCAAAGTTGCGGGAGCCAGCAGCAGCTGAAGGCACAAGCCCCGTAAGGGATCAGCTGTGCCGGCTTTTGGTCCCACGCCGGCCAGAACACCACGGCCGGGCGGGAGACTATTCAGAATGGGGCCGTCGACTTTTGGACAAGTCAAAAACGGCAGGAGACGGGGTGGAACGACGTTCCCCCGTAGCGACAATTTTAACCGGACCTGCAGGTAAGAGCTGCGTTTTTTTGTGTTTTTAACATGCTGATTACAGGTGGAGAAACCAATGGGCTGCGACAAAGCTGGTGGGCTAGATGGGATCAGCTGTGCCCGATGTCGCCTCCGCACCGGCCAGATCCACTCCACGGAAGGGCAGTAAGGACAAAGCTGGTGAGGGAGGCCGCGGAGCAGCGGGCAGCCAGCAGCAGCCAGCGGCACTCGGATCACCGATAGTGGGATCAGCTGTGCCCGATGTCGCCTCCGCACCGGCCAGATCCACGCGGCCGGACGGTAAGGCTAGACACAAAAACAAACAAGGTCGTGGACTCAGAGGAGTCCGACTTTGAACAACCGCAGGCGGCCAGCGCCCGAGAGCGCTGGAGCCGGATGGAGCGGTGTGTTGAAGCATTTGCTCCAACGTGACAGACTCCGGGAGATGGAGTCGGGTCACTGTGGGCCCTATGATAAACCCACAGCAGTACCTCATCAGAGGGGAGCACTGCGGGTCAGTTCTGGGCTGACCTGGAAGAGGGGTCCGCAGAAGGAAAGGCAAGTGTGCAAGGGGTGCAGGAACAAGAGAACCTACTGGAACCCACTACGGCCAAAGACAGCACCCCACGCACCCACCAGCAGAACTGGTGAAAGCTCGAAGGCCCGGTACTCAAAACATGAGTCTTTTTTAGGCCATGGCCCAGGCCGGCCTTCTTGGAAGATGCGGGGACCTCCAACTCCAACCAAACCGAAAATCCAGACACCAGCGCAACAACAGCAGCGAAGAACCTACAAAAAGAAGTAAACCTGCCATTGGTAACTATGGAGGTAGGTGGGTCTGGTTCCCTACAAAATACAGGGAGCATGGAGGTTGGGTGGAGATTACGCTCTTTTCTGAAGGCATGGAGCATATTAACAACCGATACTTACATCTTAAGCAGTATTCAGGGATATACAATAGAGTTTATACACAAGTACAGCCCTCCAGTTCAACATATACTGAACCGAATGTTCGTGCCTTCTGATAAAGAAAAATCAAAAGCGCAAGCTGAACTGGAGCGGCTTTACATAAAAGGTGTAATTGAGAAAACTCAACACGAACCATTAGAATTCGTGTCCAATATATTTATCAAAAACAAAAAAGATGGTGGTTGTCGCATCATCATAGATCTGACTAAATGGATACCTTTGTTACTGCTAAACAATTAATTTCCAAAGGTTACTTCATGGCCAGCATCGATTTAAAAGATGCTTACTATTCAGTGCCTATACGAGGTGACCACAGATGTTACTTAAAATTCAACTGGATGGGACAACGCTGGCAGTATAAAGCACTGCCAAATGGGTTATCATCAGCCCCAGGCTGTTCACAAAAATTTTGAAACCAGCCCTAGCGTCTCTATGGAAACGTAAACACATGGTCATGGCATATTTAGATGACATACTCATTGTGGGCAAAACTTTGGAATTGACCAAACAAACTGTAACAGCCACAAAACAGTTATTTGAAAAACTGGGATTTATTATCCATCCAGTTAAATCTAAACTAACGCCTTCCACTACTATGGACTATTTGGGGTTTCACCATTGATTCAGTTCACATGTCGGTGACTCTGCCTATATATATGAAATAACCTAATTGACATCAGCAAACCATCCATCAGATTGGTAGCAAAAGTAATTGGCAAAATGGTGGCTGCCTTTCCAGCCACACAATTTGGACCTCTACATTACCTAAACTTACAGAGAGCAAAAATACAAGCACTCTAAATTAATGCAGGTCACTTTGACAGACCTATGAAACTACCAATCAAGCTAAAATGGAACTAAAATGGTGGATAGATAACATCTGGCTTTGTTCCAATCCAATCATTGTCAGTAACCCTTCCATGGTACTACAAACTGATGCCAGTGCACTTGGGTGGGGAGCCACCAATACCATCACCAGCTGTGGAGGTAGATGGACTGCTCAGGAGGCATCATTATTACTCACACTGGGCATAAACTACCTGGAAATGTTGGGTGCATTACATGGCCTAAAGTCATATTGTACTGGGTCATATCACCAGCATGTTAGACTACAGATAGACAATACCACCGTGGTAGCATACATTAACCACATGGGTGGAAACAAATCGACATCATGTGACAATCTGGCTAATATAATTTGGCAATGGTGTATCCAGAGAGATATTTGGATATCAGCCACTTACCTACCAGGAAGACTAAATTTAGTGGCAGACACCAGGTCATGCAAATTTAATAAAAACACCGAATGGATCTTGAATAAAAAAGTATTTGCTGATATTACAGCAAAATATGGAACACCAGATATCGATCTATTCGCATCCAGACTTAACCACCAGTTATCAAATTATGTTTCATGGGAACCAGACTCTGGGGCAGCGGCGACAGATGCATTTTCGCTGCATTGGGGGGGGGGGGGGGGGGGGGGGGGAATTGTTTATTTACGCATTCCCTCCTTTCTGCCTCATCAATCGGGTATTAAGGAAAATACAACAAGACTCTGCGTCTGGTATTGGTAGTACCCGATTGGCCTACTCAACCATGGTTCCCAGTGGTATTAAACATGGTATTAGAACCATGTATCACCATCCCACATAGACCAGATTTATTGCTACATCCCGTAACAAGGGATAGCCACCCATGCCATAAACATTTGAACTTATTAATTTGTAGAGTTATAAAAACACCTCTACTACAACTGGGACTGACGGACCGAACAGTGAACATGATCTCGGCGGCCCAAAGACAGTCAACCAAAAAACAGTATCTGGTCTATATCAGGAAGTGGGCGATGCACTGCCATAAAAACAACATCACCTACAGAGACATGAACATCCCGTCTGTTCTGGAATATCTGGCAGGCCTCCACTATGATGAGGGGCTCAGTTACAGTGCCATCATCTGCGCCAGAAGTGCCCTATCGACTTACCTATGGCAGGGGACAGAGCGTTACTCTGTTGGGACTCACCCACTGGTAACAAAACTTATGAGGGGAATTTTAATACTAATCCCCCAAGAACCAGGTACTCCCAAATATGGGATGTAATTATTATCCTGAAGATGCTCAGGAATTGGTCTCCAGCAACAGCTCTGTCCCTACACAGACTGACATTAAAAACAGTCATGCTCATGGCATTGGTCACGGCACAAAGGGTACAGTCACTGCATAAACTAAGACTGGACAACATGACTTCCTCAACAGAAAATATTACGTTTCATATCTATGAGTTAGTAAGCAGAACAGACAGGGATCAGCAGGCCTCAATATACAATTTAGGTCATACCCAACAGATGACCGTCTGTGTATAGTAAGACATCTGTCGTTATACATGGAGAAAACGAAAATCCTAAGAGGCAATGAGAAGGCACTTTTTGGTCAGCCACTAGCAACCACACAAAAGAGTGATGGTCCAGACCATCTCAAGATGGCTGAAACAGGTGCTAACACAGGCTGGGGTGGATATTAATATTTTAAATCTCATTCCACCAGGGCTGCAGCTACATCGGCAGCGATACAGTTGGATGTCCCAATGGACCAAATCCTCAAGGCAGCAGGATGGTCTGGGGGGGAAAAAACATTCCAATTATTTTACAATAAACCAGTAATGAAACCTGGAACGTTTGCAGAAACAATTTTAAGTTCTATAAATTAATTTAAACCCATAAAAAGGGGTTATAAATTTGTGTTAATAAATTTTATGATTTCAATGTCGAATTCATGTCCAAATTATGTTAACACAATTCCTCCTACAGTCATCAAGGCAGACGTGATGCATGGACTCGTTTCCACGGCATGAAATCACAGAGCTTTAAAATCTTCACGTAGTCACTCACGTGACTCCGAAGTAAAATAGTAAGATTAAACGAGAACTTACCAGTTTGAAGTTTGATCTGTATTTTATGAGGAGTTACGATGAGGGATTACGTGTCCTCCGCTCCCACCCTTGATCATAGACTTAACTGGTATCTCTTCTCTAATCTTACTATGTTTAGTCATTACAGTTATCTGTGATTTCACACCGCTGCTTTGAAGAACGACACGCATGCGTCGTGGCGGGGTTCTTCACGTAATCCCTCATCGTAACTCCTCATAAAATACAGATCAAACTTCAAACTGGTAAGTTCTCGTTTAATCTTACTAATCTATTGAACATTGGAAAATGATCACCAATGCGTCCACTATTTCTAGAGCCACCTCCCTGAGGACCCTGGGATGCAGGCCATCAGGCCCAGGGGATTTATCATCCCTCAGTCCCATTAGCCTACCCAATATTATTTATCGCCTAAAGTAAATTTATTTCAGTTCCTCAACCCCCTAAGATCCTCTGTCCTCCAGTACATCTGGGAGATTGTTTGTGATTCCTTAGTGAAGACAGATCCGAAGTACCTGTTCAACTGATCTGCCATTTCCTTGTTCCCCATAATAATGTCATCTGTGTCTGCCTTCAAGGGACCCACATTTGACTTTGCTATTACTTTCAGTCTACCGTGGCCAGCTCCTCTCTCATGCCTTCATAATCCCCTTTGTTCAACTGCATCTCTGACACTTCTGATTTAACCTTCTCCTTCACAAATTGCAGATTAAAACTAATCATATTATGATCATATTATGAATAGCATCACTATTTCCATTAACATAGTGGGAGTCAATAATAACCAAAAACTCAACTGGAGCAATAGAAAGTGTCAGGGCTACAAGACCAGGTCAGAAATGACTATCCTGTGATGACTACCCTGTGGCACATCTACTACAAACCCTCTGACTCCCATGGCTACCTGGACTACACTTCTTCCCACCCTGCTTCCTGTAAGGACTCCATCCCCTACCCGCAATTCCTCTGTCCACGCCGCATCTGCACCCAGGATGAAGTGTTCCACACCAGGGCATCAGAGATGTCCTCATTCTTTAGGGAACGGGGGTTCCCTGCTTCGACTATAGATGAGGCTCTCACCAAGGTCTCTTCTATACCCCGTAACTCTACTCTCACTCCCCATCCCCCCACTAGTAACAAGGGCAGAGTCCCCATTGTCCTCACCTTCCACCCTACCAGCCGCCACATACAACAGATAATCCTCTGACATTTACGCCACCTCCAACGGGATTCCACCACTGGCCACATCTTCCCATCTCCTCCCCTTTTGGCTTTCCGCAGAGACCACTCCCTCCGTATCACCCTGGTCAATTCGTCCCTTCCCACCCAAACCACCCCCTCCCCTGGCTCTTTCCCTTGCAACCACAGGAAATGCTACACTTGTCGCTTTACCTCCCCCCTTGACTCCATCCAAGGACCCAAGCAGTCTTTCCAGGTGCGGCAGAGGTTCACCTGCACCTCCTCCAACCTCATCTATTGCATCCATTGCTCTAGGTGTCAGCTGCGTAGGCTTGGCGATTGCTTCTCCCAACACCTCCGCTCAGTTCGCAATAACCAACCTGATCTCCCAGTGGCTCAGCACTTCAACTCCCCCTCGCATTCCGAATCCGACCTTTCTGTCCTGGGCCTCCTCCTTGGCCAGAGTGAGGACCACCGTAAATTGGAGGAGCAGCACTTCATATTTCTCTTGGGTCGTTTGACTTCTCCAATTTCAGGTAGTCCCTGCTTTCTCCTCCCCTTCCCAGCTCTCCCACAGCCCACTGTCTCAACCTCTTCCTTTCTTCTTCCCGCCACCCCACCCCAACATCAGTCTGAAGAAGGGTCTCGACCCGAAACGTCGCCTATTTCCTTCACTCCATAGATGCTGCCTCACCCGCTGAGTTTCTCCAGCATTTTGGTCTATCTTTGATTTTCCAGCATCTGCAGTTCCTTCTTAAACATCCTGTGATGAATTACTCATTTCTGATACTAAAACCTTTCCTCCATCTACAAAACAATTCAAGACTGCAATAAACTGTTCCTTACCTTACTGGCTTTTAACATTTTTCCCCCAGTTTTTATTAGAATAACATGTAACATTTGAAATAAATAAATAATGAAAGTTGGCTATAGTTGAGCTTATAGGACTTGATATTACAATCCCTACTATAATTGACGCCTTCTTAATATCTTGAGTGGGGGTAAGGGTAAAAACTTAATTGGGGTCATCAGGTGGCCACCCTCCTTCCTTGATGTTTCGTTGATAGCCCCACAACACCTCCAGAGGGCTCAACAGCAACACCTGGCGTCCCTTAAGGGGAAACATGAAGAAAGACACAAAAAGCTGGAGTAAGTAAGGCAGTGGGACAAGCAGCATCTCTGGAGAGAAGGAATGGGTGACGTTTAGGGTCGAGAACCTTCTTCCTTCAGTCTGAAGAATGGTCTTGACCTGAAAAGTCACCCATTCCTTCTCTCCAGAGATGCTACCTGTCCCGCTGAGTTACTCCAGCTTTTTGTCTTTCTTCAGTTTAAACCAGCATCTGCAGTTTCTTCCTACATAAAGAGAAACATGGGTATGTTTTCCTATATACAGTATGAACAATTTTGATATAACATTGAGTGGCAACCTATGACACAAATTCTGCAGATGTTCAGAGAAGCTGTTGTTTCACTGTAATTACTCTAAATCTGTCAGCAACTTTGAGCATCTGTGTCTGCACAGATAGATAAAGAAATCCAGATGCAGTGATATCTCCCATTGATGACATTTTGTAGATATAGCCAGGATCACAGGGTATTTGCAGCTGGCTTTTCACTAAGACAGCAGTATACACTCTGCTTGTCATTGACTCCATGTTTTAAAATCGTGATGTTAATTAACATCCTCCCACCCTCCTTATTCTATTTCATGGGTGCACTCGTGAAATAATTGTCGTTCAGTTGTGTATTGTGAAGGCAATACGTATTGACCGATGTTACTGTGCCCAGACACATCTTTCTCAATTACTAGTCATGAGCACGTATCCTCCAATGATACAGAACACAATCCACATTCAAATTTCTGTGGTATCATCAATCACTTTCAGCACAAAATAGCCCAAATCAAATTAAGCTGATCATCAAGTAAGCATAATTTCATCACTGCTGCTTTATACTATCTATTGCTAACTCAAAAATAAGAAGTTATTATTAACATTGAGAGATAGCTGCAGTTGATAATCTTGTATATGTAATTTGCAGATAAGACATCAGCAGTTTAATTTATTTCATAAAATACTTGCCAAAATGAGAATTTTAAATTGCTGTTTTTTTAAGTGGGTGCACACTGCAGCTCCTGGTAATCTGCAGATTTTAACAACTGATTTTTATTTACTTTTATTCTTTCTTGTAAAAGGGCACAAAGTGCTGGAGTAACTCAACAAATCAGACAGCACCACTGGAGAACATGAAAGGTGACGTTTCGGGTCGAGTCCCTTCTTCAGATATTCTTTCTCGTGTTGCATTTGTTTTATTGTTAGGTTTCAGAAAAGTAACGATCTCAGAAGCTTGGAAATATTGTCCTGGCGGTGCACTTTGGCTCCCAGAGTGGAGTGTTTGTGATGATGTCCCTCGGGGCTTTCATGATCTCATAAGCACCAGTGGATTCCAGAGCACCAAGCCCAGAGTAGTTACAATAGCTGCTGTATGATCGTGCTGCTCTGATCAACATGCCTGTGAGTTGTAGGAGGTACCTGGTCCAGAGATGCATCCAGCAGAAGTGATAAGGCAGGGGAAAGCTGCATGAGTTCAGACTCAACAAATATTATAATCCTTCCATAGAGCAGGACAATCAAGAACTGAGGCGGCAGTGTGGTGTAGATAGTGGATCTGCCGTGTTCATTTCTGATCCATGGCACTGTCTGTCTGACAATTACACTTTCTCTAACCATGGATTGCATGCATTTCCTTTGTGTCCTCCTGTTTCTTTCCACTCCTCAAAAATGTTCATTGATAACAAGCATAGTTTAAATTGCTGTAATTTGCCCCTAAGATGAAGCTGAGTGGTAGAATCTGATGAGGGCGGGGGGGGATGGAGGGCTGAGATTCCAGTTTGCATATGGCTCCACACTCGCGATGGAGGAGGCCCAGGACAGAAAGGTCAGTTTGGGAATGGGAATTGGAATGAGAGTTTAAATGGTTAGTGTTTGGTCTTCACCTTTCACCCCAGCATCATCTGCACCCAACATCTCATTCTCCGACATATACGCCACCTTCATCGTGATCAAATTACAAATCTCATCTTCCCACCCGACCCTTTTCCGCCTTCTGCAAAGATGGCTCCTTGTGCAGATCCTTGCTTCATTTAATATTTCCCACCTAAACCACCCCCACCACAGGTGCTTTCCCCTGCAGCCGCAGGAGATGAAACACATACCTGCTCCGTCGCCTCCGTCGCCTCCGTCCAGGGACTGCAGCATAGAAACATAGAAAATAGGTGCAGGAATAGGCCATTCGGCCCTTCGAGCCAGCACCGCCATTCAATATAATCATGGCTGATCATCCAAAATCAGTATCTCATTCCTGCTTTTTCTCCATATCCCTCGATTCTGTAAAGGGCCTGTCCCACTTGGGAGACCTAATCCGCGAGTTCTGGCGAGTTTGCCCTCGACTCATGCTCGCAGCATAGTGTTTTTTCAATATGTTAAAAAATTCCCGTGAGTAAAAAAGGGTCGCCATTGAAAAAATTGATACTTTTTTTACTCGTAGGTTTAGTCGTTGTAGGTCGTAGTAGGTCGGCATGTTAGTCGTAGGTAATCAAGGGTAGTCAAAGGTAGTCGTAGATAGTCTTCATCATAGTTGGAGGTAGGTAGAAGGAGATCGAAGGAGGTCGTCTTCACTCTCCACTATTCAGTGTCCAATTTTCCCGAAGCTAGTCGTTGCTGTCGAAGGAGGTCTTCAACATGTCATTTGTTCAAACTCTTCTAAACTCGCCAATTAAGTAGCCCAAGCGGGACAGCCCCTTTAGTCATTCCATGTGAGACAGAGGTTCACGTGCACCTCCTCTAACCTCATCTACTGCATCTGCTGTTCCCAATGTGTCCACCTTTACATCGGTGAGACCAAGTGTCAACTTGGTCTGCCAAGGCCTATAGGATCTCCTGGTTGCTAATAATTTTAAAGAATAACCATATTCCTTCCTCTGGCTTCACAATTCACACTTCTTCTATCCTATTCACATCTTTTCTTCTCTGGCCTTTGTCCAAGCATTTGCCTATCAATAACCCCGTCACTTGAATCCACCTCTAACTTGCCAGCTTTTGTCCTATCACTCCTCCTTTCCAGCTCACCCTTGCCCCCCAAACACAATCAGTCTGAAGAAGGGTTCCGTTCCGATACATCACCTATCCATGTTCTCCAGTGATGATGCCTGTCCGCTGAGTTACTCCAACAGTTTGTGTCACTTCTTTGTAAATGGGCATCTGTAGTTCTTTGTTTTGCCATGGTCATTCACCTAAATGGAGAAAGGGCAATGTGGCTATAAAACTTCATAAAGTGCATGGCAGACCTGCTAGAGTGTCTCTTTGATGACGCTCATGTTTATTGCATTTCTCTTTCTAAAGGCTATGACATGACATGTGTCGCCCAATCCGGAGCGGTGGGGTGGAACCATGAATAATACTGGTGTGAAATCTTTAGTCCAAACTCTGCCGCCATTTCTCCTATACCATGGAAATGATATAAAAGAATTTTCCCAAAGGAAGCATCAATGCTGTGGGTCAGAAATCGGGAAGGAATACTTCCTGGTGATCTCAATGTGCGCGAAGCAGCAGAACAACTCCAGGTCTGCATAGGTGGAGGAGTGGACAAGATGCCTAGTGTTTGGTTGACAGATCTCAAAAAGGGCCAAGAAATGCAAGAAAATTATTACAAGATGCCATGCCTCTATTTTACTGCCACAAAAAAACATCTCACTGATCACTTGTTGAAATTGCGCTCCACGGCTGTTTTTTTTCCTTTTGCTAACATAACGGACTGTCTAAATCCAGAGGCTATGCCAAAATAAAACCCTTGATTTATTCCAGCACCAATCCAGCCAAAGTTAGTTGGGTGGCAGGAAGCTGCCTAAGTTGCATGGACTTGATAAGTCCCACACCTTGTGGAATGTTTCTTTAGGGCTCACCTTCCTCAAAGAAGGGAAACCTGACACTGAGAGGAGCTAATAAGAAACAACTCCATTCTTCAGGGATCCAGAACCGTTTCTTGGCCTGAATTCCCTGAGATGCAGCTTAATCCTGCTCATCTGTCATCTAGTAATACTCAACACACTTGGCAGGCAGCTTTTCTGTTCTTTGCCAGGTCCAGTCCAACTAGAGGAATCAGCATGAGGGAAAATATAGTATGCAGGAAACCAGCTCAAACTCTAAGAAGACCAGGAGCCATCCTATTTCACATTATACAGCACTGAATTTGTAAAGTAGGCAATAGTATATGTAGTGTCTATTTTGGCTCTTCAGGGCTAACTCACCTTACCTTGGAATCTGCTTGGCTAGGCAAGGATAGTTGATTAGGCTTTAATTCATGTTTGTCTGCTGCACTTTGCTGGTGATTTTTGTGAGGAAATTCTAGGATTGAGAACCTCAAGGAAGATTCCTCTCATTATTCTTTTATTCGCAGACCCTTAATGTAGTAAAATGTTACCTTCTGTGACAGGTATATGTCCTTTTTATTAACGTATATATTTTGATTGTATTATTATTACTATACCCTAACACTTGAAACTGGATTGTATAAAATTGTATAAAATTGGTTTAGTTTAGTTGAGAGAGATAGTGCGGAAACAGACCCATCGGCCTACCTAGTGCGCAATGGCCAGCGATCCCTGCATATTAACACCATATTATATTATATATATTAACACCATCCTACACTAGGGACAATTTTTACATTCATACCAAGCCAATTAACCTACAAACCTGAGTGTGGGCGGAAAGCGAAGTTCCCGGAGAAAACCCACACAGATCATAGGGAGTTTGTACAAACTCCGTACAGGCAAGCACTCGTAGCCAGGATTGAACTCTGGCCTCTGGAGCTGTAAGGCAGCAACTCTACTTCTGTGCCCGTATAAAAGCAAAATGTCCATTTTAGGTTTTCTTCCAACAACTTGTATTGGTAATTCTGTAATTTAATTGCTGTTGGCTTTTTGTATCAACAGTGAACAAATTATAACTTGGATGTTTAATAACAGTGTAGCCAAGAGCAAAGTCATCAGATTGCACTTCCAGCTAATCATGTGACAATGCAAAGAGAAATATGTCAAGGTCTGCAAATTAACTGTTCTGCCAGTACAGTTTCCATTTCAATACGACACTTTGATCTCCATGATCTCCATATTCATGAAGGTTCATTTAGAAATTCTCTCAAGACAGCTGGAGGTCAACTAGAATCTAAGTTCATATTCATGCAGGGCACTTGTTAACCTTGAAGTCATGTCAGCAAATGGCTTTTATCCTTCAAAGCAGCAGTCTTTGATTTTAAAAAATAGGTTATGTGTGTATAATAGTGTGGTGCAATTGTTTCAAAACCCTGTACAATGTGTTGTCCAATCAAACTGTACAATTAAAGGTGGAGGAAGGAACTGCAGATGCTGAGTTACTCCAGCACTTTATGTCTATCTTCTGCACAATTAAAGGTGTAGGATCACCAACTGTAATAAATAAACTTGACATCTCTGAAAAGGTATATGAATATAAGTGGAGGCACGGTGGTGCAGCTGTAGATTTGCTGCCTTATAGCGCCAGGGACCTGGGTTAGATCCTGACCATGGTTTGTACGTTCTCCCCGTACCACATGGGTTTTCTCCGGTTTCCTCTCACACTCCAAACACATGCAGGTTTGTAAGTTAATTGGCTTCTGTAAATTTTCCCTAGTGTGTTGGATAGTGCTATCCATACGAGGTGATCGCTGGTCGCCGTGGACTCAGTGGGCCAAAGGGCCTGTTTCCGTGCTGTATCTCTAAAGTCTAAAAGCGGTGAAAGAAAATGTCACGGTTAAGGAACTCTACGAATAAAGAATTACAAACGTCTCCCGATTATCTGCAGGCACAAGAAACTACAGATGCTGGAATCTTGAGCAAAACACAAAATGTTGGAGGAACTCAGAGGATCAGGCAGCATCTTTGGAGGACAGATGACGTTACGGGTCGGAATCTTTCCTCAGACTGGAAAAAGGTCCCAACCTGCAACATCATCTCTCCATTCCCTCCTCAGATGCTGCCTGATCTGCTGAGTTTCACCAGCATTTTGTCTCTTGATTTAATGTGATCATAAAACATAAATGTTGTTTATTTTTTGATGTAAAAGAAAACCTTTAGCGTTATACCACTCTGAGATTTTCTTCTCTAGTTTACAGCTTTCTGTTTGGGTTGTTGCCAATTACATTCTGTCATGAATCTTTTGGTCAGCTGCCCTAAAATCAACATTCCACGGCTCAGCATGTTGTTCTTATTTGTTTCCAGTTTTATGAAGCACCTTGGGATATTTTTGCTATATTGAAAGTGCTAAGTAAAAGAAGTACTATGTTCTCATTTGTCATGTTTTTCTCCCCCCCAGTCGCCTTTTTGCGACCTTTTTCCAATTGCCAAGAGAAAACAAACTTTCAAGCATTTGTCATTCCATCCCATCCTCAATATGTCTCCCAAACACCTGCTACTCAGCCGTTGTTGTGTTGAGGAAGGAACTGCAGATGCTGGTTTAAATCGGAGATAGACACAAAAAGCATAAGTAGCTCGGCGAGACATCATCTCTGGGTAGAAGGAATGGGTGACGTTTCAGGTAGAGACCCTTCTTCAGACAGGTGTTGAAGCAGCTGATTTGCTGCAGCAGGGTTCCTAGCACTGTGATGGAATTAATGACCATTACCTGGTGCTGACTGTAACATAGAAACACGGAAACATAGAAAAATAGGTGCAGGAGTAGGCCATTCGGCCCTTCAAACGAGTACGGCCAATCAATATGATCATGTCTGATCATCTAAAATCAATACCCCGTTCCTGCTTTTTCCCCATATCCCTTGATTCCTTTAGCCCTAAGAGCTAAATCTAACTCTCTCTTGAAAATATCCAGTGAATTGGTCTCCACAGCCTTCTGTGGCAGAGAACCCCCAAGATTCACAACTCTCTGTGTGAAAAAGTTTTTCCTCATCTCAGTGCCAAATACCCCTTATTCTTAAACTGTGACTCCTGGTTCTGGACTGCCCCAACATCGGGAACATTTTCCTGCATTTACCCTGTCCAATCCTTTAAGAATTTTATATGTTTCTGTAAGATGCCCTCTCATCCTTCTAAATTCCAGTGAATTTAGACTGAGGAATTAACATAGAAACATAGAAAATAGGCGCAGGAGTAGGCCATTTGGCCCTTCGAGCCCGCACCGCCATTCAATATGATCATGGCTGATCATCCAACTCAGTTAGACTCAGTTAACGTTAGACATTAACCTCAGTGAAGAGGAAGAGATTGACAGCTATGGATATCATGGACAAAATTTCTCTAACATTGCTCTTATCAAATGGTTTGGATCAATTAAAGCCTGCTGACAAAGCCATTGATTACTATTCCCTATTGATTTTTGCATAATTTTTTAAGCTATTTATTTGTCATCACCTGGGACTGGTTAAAGTAAAGAGAGCACAAATGCTGCATAATTTGCACAATGAGCAACATTGTCTGGATGTTGTAAATGTTTTGGCACAAAGAAAAGATAGAAAATGTAAGTGAGATCCATGTCAGAATGACACTTCTCACTGTGCAGCTAAGCGTTACAATAATAATCGCATAGTCGAGATCAGGCAATCGTCAGCTGGGAGTGCAGCACTGACTTAGGGCGGTGATCATGTGCGGCATGCCATTATCAATACTAAAAGCACCATTAACGTTCAGGACAGCAAGAAGTAGCAATCTTTCGGGAATTATGATGAAGAAGAAATCCAGATAATGGCTAATGTGAATGAGTTTTTAGTAGAAGCCAGGCAGTCAACAGTAACAAATCTCCATGATGGTGGGATGTGCTAATGACAAGGCTAAAGCATTCATGATCATGTTAAGCCAGAGGTGCCCAGCTTCTACTAATAACTCATTCTCATTAACCATTAGCTGCACCGCTACACAAACTGTGCAGTTACAACTTTGGCATCCACCCAGCCATGGCTAACAGTTAACGTGTATCCCAATCTCAACAAGGAAAGGTCCAAAGTATGAGTATGAGTCCTGACCAGAAACTCGTCTGTCTATTCCCTTCGTAGATGCTGCCTGATACACTGAGTTCCTTCAGCATTTTGTTTTATGCTCAAATGATGGAAAATGTCATTCACAGTGTTATTACACAGTGGCACATTCACCGATAAGCTGCTCAGTGATGTCCAGACTGGTTTCATCTAAAACATACAGCTCCAAACCTCATCATGGCCTTGATTCAAACATGGATTCCAGAGGAGAGAGAAATATCAAAGCAACATTTGACTGTGCAGTGATCCAGTAGAGAGTTATTTCACCAATGTTGATAGATCAGTCACCAGTCTGTGTTGATTCCATTTATTTCCTCTCACTTGTGAATGGAGATACCACAATTATTATGTGGAATAGGGCAGATAAAGGAAGATTTATTTTGAGGATAGGAATACACTCAGATATGATGCTTTAGTCACTTAATCTTGCTTAAACTATTGATGCTTACAAATAAAGAACATTCAATGCAATTAAATGCTTCCTGAATCAAAGCATGGCACGAGCACCATTAATAGAGCAGGCTGAAGGTAGAGGCCAATGTGGTGAATGACTGGATGGGAAGTGTAGGTGCCTTCTAGAAGAGAGCGTTTTGGAAACAATATATTCTCTCAAAATAGTATTCTCTCAAAAATAAGTGTGACTAATGCATTTACTACAATTCTTATGATATTTGCTTTGAGATGTGAAAGCTAACACAACTGTGGTGGATTTAAGCAGTCAACTAATAGCAATGAAACTAATTAAACACAAGACCTTCAATCCAGTGTGATGTGTTCCTTCACTGGAGTTGGTTGATAGCTCACATACAATTGCTGCATTATAAATTCAAATAGATTGAGTTAGAGATTGTTGAAGTCACGCAGTTCATGTCATGTCTTTCCCATTTGTGCTGAGAAAGATTCTTAGCAACCTTCAGCTAAATGAGTTTTTCCATCATAACCCAGTGAAAATTAAAGATGATTACAAAGGCAACAGGGGTTCTAGGTCTTTATTAATGACATCCAGCTATCAGACAGACTCCAATTTATCCATGCATCCTTCCTCCACTTTTCAATGGATGTTCGGCTTCTATTTCTGCTCTCTGCAGTGCAGGGTTATGAAACATTTTGGATCAGATAGAGGTTATTTATTTCCCCCTCTACCACTAGACTCAAAACTGAGCCTAGGGGTAGAGTTCAATTGTGCTGAGCCAGACAGCCAGCTTTAGCTCAGATTCGGCTCTGCAGCTTTACACCAGCCATGGCTCACGTGTCTAATGTGGTCCCGTTCATATGAAGGATGGAAAAGTTAATTGAACTTGAGTGGCTTATTTAATTTTTTGATTTCTTTGCTCTAGTTAACATTGACATTTAAAATTAAATTTCATCAGTGCATAATGTGCTCTTTTTTAGATGTTCACAATTTGCTACTTTCAGCTGTCATTTGATTATCAGAGAAATTTTAAACATTTGGAAAGTCCTTTTTCAATGCAAACTATTGAAAGGCGAATTGGGGCAGGGTCCTAGGATCTTACACCCATGGTCCAGATCCTGCCAGACCATTCACTTTCTGAGACAGTCAAGACAACAAGGTCTTGAATTCACTTGGACCCACAGTGTCGCAATATCCAAGCTTAACCCTGGGACAGCAAAGGGGCAAACACAAGAAGCTGGTGTACGAGAATGATACTTAACTTTGCATCTGCAAGCAATGCGATTTAAGTATCATATTAGAACCAGTGTTCTGATTGAGAAGAAGCCTAAATTAGAGTTAAATCAAATTTAGAAAGAGAAATCCATTGAGCGAAAGAAAAACAGGATTAAAAGAAAACATTTTATCAAGTAGAACATTAAAAGTAAGAAATAATTTAAACATCCCCAAAAAGTGGATCATTTGAAGGAAAGGGTCCCGAAGAAGGGTCTCACCCCAAAACATCACCCATTCCTTCTATCCAGAGATGCTGCCTGTCCCACTGAGTTACTCTAGCATTTTGTATCTATCACTTGAAGAAAAGTCCTCACACCTTAAATTGTTCATTAATTGACTGCTCTTCCATCGACACATTTTTTAACACATTGCAGAATCACTACTTATACAGTTAAAACCTAGAACTAACTTTATGTGGAAAGATTAATTGGTAATTAATAAGTGGACCCAGCAAGTTCTTCAATGTAACAGGAAGATGCACTGTGCAAAGCAAACCAGCAGGTGCAGAAGTAGGCTATTTGGCCCTTCGAGCCAGCACCACCATTCAACATGATCATGACTAATCATCCAAAATCAGTGCTCCGTTCCTGCTTTCTCCCCATATCCCTTGATTCTGTTAGCCCTATGAGCTATATATAATATATATGAGCTA
The DNA here is from genome assembly GCF_010909765.2 of Amblyraja radiata. NCBI lineage: Eukaryota > Metazoa > Chordata > Chondrichthyes > Rajiformes > Rajidae > Amblyraja > Amblyraja radiata. The sequence continues at coordinate 61,293,320 of NC_045960.1, forward strand.
AAAGAAGATATGAGGTTGCTTTGGCAAGCAAGGTGAAAGTAAATCCAAAGGGTTTCTACAGCTATATTAATAGCAAAAGGCTAACGAGGGATATAATTGGTCCATTAGAGAGTCAGAGTGGACAGCTATCTGCAGAGCCAAAAGAGATGGGGGAGATATTGAACAATTTCTTTTCTTCGGTATTCACCAAGGAGAAGGATATTGAATTATGTGAGGTAAGGGAAACAAGTAGAGTAGCTAAGGAAATAATGAGGATCAAAGAAGAGGAAGTACTGACACTTTTGAAAAATATAAAAGCGAATAAGTCTCCAGGTCCTGACAGGATATTCCCTAGGACATTGAGGGAAGTTAGTGTAGAAATAGCAGGGGCTATGACAGAAATATTTCACGTGTCATTAGAAACGGGAATGGTACCGGAGGATTGGCGTACTGCGCATGTTGTTCCATTGTTTAAAAAGGGTTCTAAGAGTAAACCTAGCAATTTTACTTCGGAGTCACGTGAGTGACTACGTGAAGAACCCGCTCAGTGCGCAGGCGCGGCATTACGCCAGCAGTGCAACAGCGGCTGCCACGGGAGTTAGGCTGTCCCGTTACAGGATGAACCGAACCGTCAGGTGAGTACCCTGAGGTCGGGTTTTCTTTTACAGGTGAGCCTTTTTCTGCTTGTGTTTTTTACAGGCAGAGAAAAAGGCTCTGGATAAAACTGTCCCCCGTTTTCCCGTCGGGGAGGGGGGCAGCAACAGGCGGTAGGAGCGTTACCCGGTGTTCCGTAATTCCCCGACACCGTGCCGAGGCCAGCCCGCTAGTACCTGAAGCAGCGGGCTGGACGCATAGCCACTCGAGAGGCATCCGGCAGGTGTTCCCGATGTCGGACGGGACGTCTCTCCACCCGCACGGGGGAGAGAGAGCCGCCTGAGCCGCTGGAGTGGCTCACGGAGCAGGTGCCTGCGAGACGCGCTGCTTGAGTGGCGCACTCGCATCTACAAGGCAAAAGCTCCAGAAGAACCTGTCCCCCGCTCGACTCCAGCGGAGGAGCGTTCCATTGCAGGGGGGACAGCAACAGGCGGTAGGAACAATTACCGGTCGCCCCGCTATCCCCATCACCGCGCCGAGCCCAGTCCCGCTAGTGCCTGAACTGCGGGCTGGATGTCTAGCCATCCGAACAGGCATCCGGCCGGTGGCGTCCGATTCGTCGGACGGGGACATGTCTCCACCTAAATGGAGGAGAGACAGCCGCCTGAGCTGCATCCAACAGCAATTGGAGCAGCTCCAGCGAGATGCGCAGAAAGAGCGCTCTCGCGGAGGGAGGTCAGGCACCCCCTCCACAGTGCCTCATGCACTGCCCTCTGCTCCCTCATTACTGGAGGCTAGCATTGGTGACCAGGGCTGGGCTGGTCTGGAACAGGGGCAGGCGGACGAATTCGGGAGTATGCCAGGGGTGCAGGAACATGAAGAGCTGTTGGGTGTGATGGACCGCTTGTAGCAACCCCACGGGCTGGAGCACCGCTGGAACCAAGAATGGCGGCCAGCATCAAGCATTACTGGAAAAGGTGCTCGCTGAGGTGCTGAAACAACACAGCACCAGAAAACGGTGGGGCCCTCAAAGTAAAAAGTGTCAACAGCCAAATCTGGGGGCATGTGGGTCACACATCCAGACCCAAGAACTCAAGCTACAGCGGATCCTAAGGCTCCTGACGTCAGCCATCACAGCCTTTGCTCGTTCCGTGGAGACCACGGAGATGGATACCTGCCAGCAGGATGTGCTGGCATTAATGTGTACCACACAATTTGAGATCAACAATCTCCGGAGGGAAACATAAGACCTGCCCTCAATCCCAAATTTGCTGGCTTGTGTAAAGCCCCAGCTGCGGAGACGGACGCGCTGCTATTTGGGAAAGATTTCAATAAAAACTGAAGGAGATGCAGGAAGCATCAAAAACCTTCGGCCTAATGAGGGCAGGCCCCGGGACGAGCAAACCAAGACCTTCGATACCCAAGTGGCAGCACCCCACGGCATCCACCAGTCGACGTCCGCAATATGGGACTGGTGAACGCTTGGGGTCCGCACATTATCCCCAAAGATCTTTCAGATCAGGGCCCGCAGCGGACCCTCTGGAAAATGCGCCTCCCCCCAACATCGCCAGCACGTCAGAACAAAATCTTCAGGAAAATGAAGAAACAGAATCGCCAATAACCATGGAGGTAGGTGGGTCTGGTCCCTACCAGCATATAGAGAATAAGGGTGCTTTATTAACAGGGGGGAGATTACACTTGTTTAAAGAAGCATGGGGTATGGTAACGAGTGACAAGTATATACTCAACAACATTACAGGATATAAAATACAATTCATGTCAGAAAAAACGCCGCCAGTTCAACAATGGCCCCAAAGGGTATTTCTCCCTCCGTCAAAGAGAAACGTGAGGGACAAGCTGAACTGGTGAGACTTATCACAAAGGGGGTCATCGAAAAGACCAAACATGAACCTTTGGAAATTGTATCGAATATATTCACTAAAACCAAAAAAGATGGTGTCTGTCGCATCATCATTGACTTAACATCACTAAACAAATTTGTTAAGTATATACATTTCAAAATGGAGACATATGTTACTGCCAAACAACTGAATTCCAAAGGACACTTCATGGCAAGCATTTATCTTAAAGATGCTTACTATCTAGTACCCATATACAAGGATCATCGCAGATACCTAAAATTTATCTGGATGGTACAAAGCATTGCCCTATGGGCGAACTTCAGCCCAAGATTATTCACCAAAATATTGAACCCAGCCATGGCAATACTAAGAAAACAAAACATATTGTCATGGCATATCTGGAGGATATTCTCATAGTAGGGAAAACGATGGAATTGGCTGTGGCAGCAGTATCAGCTACAAAACAGCTCCTCGAAACTCTGGGGTTCGTCCTACATCCAGATAAATCTAAGTTGAAGCCATCCACTATCATGGACTACCTGGGCTTCACAATTAACTCAGTCCATATGACTGTTACCTTGCCAAAGGCAAAAATGGTTGAATTAGCACAATCATGCAACAAATTAATGGTCAACGAGCGACCAACTATTCGACAAGTAGCAAGAGTAATTGGGGAAATGGTAGCAGCATTTCCGGCTACACAATTCGGACCTTTGCACTATCAAAAAATTTACAGAGAGCAAAGGTACGGGCAATAAAACGACATACAGGTCACTATGATCGTGTTATGAACTTACCCACTGAAGCAATATCAGAGCTACAGTGGTGGGCAGAAAACGTTTGGCATAGTTTCAGCCCTATCTTTATCACTAACCCTACTTTAGTTATTCAAACAGATGCCAGTGCTCAAGGCTGGGGAGTGACTAACTCCATATCCAGCACAAGTGGTAGATGGACTAAACTAGAGTCATCATTACTACTTACACTGGGCATTAACTATCTAGAGATGTTGGGCGCCTTTTATGGTTTAAAAGCATATGTATCTAATATGCAGCACTTGCATGTTCGGTTACAAATTGATAAATACTACGGTGATGGCTTATATTAACCATATGGGTGGCATAAAATCATTATCATGCGACAAATTGGTCAACATGATTTGGCAATGGTATGTCGAAAGACATATTTGGCTATCAGCTACTTACCTACCAGGTAAGCTAAACACTAATGCCATGAGAAAATTAAACGCCTGGGTTGCAAGTTTGAACAGACCTTACCTGGAACTGGGATTGTCCAAACAAACCATCACCACCATGTCGGCACTTGTATCCGCTCAGAGGGTCCAGTCACTACACCTATTGCGACTGGACAACATGATCACAGCTCCAGACCAGATCTGTCGTTATCCAGCGACTGGTCAAACAGAGCAGACCAGGAACACCTAATCCAGTCGTGGCTTACCCACCAGAACCACGGTTATGTGCCATGACCTACCTACTATCCTACATAGACACAACCAGAATATTCGAGGGAGATGAAAAGCCTTGTGGGTCAGTCACAAAAACCTTATGGTGGGGTACGAGCCAAACCATTGCGAGATGGCTCAAGCAGGTGCTAGAAACTGCTGGGATAAACACTAACATGTACAAATTTTATTCCACCAGGGCAGCATCCATGTCGACGGCTAAAGAATGGACATGCCTATAGACCACATCCTAGCTACAGCAGGATGGTGGGAAGGGAAAAGACTGTTCAGAAATTTTATAATAAGCCGTTGGCAAAACCTGATTTATTTGCAGTAAAGATTTGCGAACTGCAAATATTTAATTTAAGCCCAGGGGAGCAACTTAATTCTTTGTTGTTATTGTTTAAAAAATACCATTGTGTTTTTCTACAAATAGACTCATTGGTTCATTACGATAACACTTCCTCCCTCAAGAACTTCGGCAGTGAGTGAAATGAAACTGTTACACGGTTTGAAATCACAGAGCTTTGAAATCTTCACGTAGTCACTCACGTGACTCCGAAGTAAAATAGTAAGATTAAACGAGAACTTACCAGTTTGAAGTTTGATCTGTATTTTATGAGGAGTTACGATGAGGGATTACGTGCCCTCCGCTCCCACCCTCATTATATGGATCAAACTAATAAATTGATGTCTCCTTATCTTTACTATGTTTACTTCAAAATAACTGTGTCTATCTGTGATTCCACACCGCTGCTTGGAAGTATGCCGCGCCTGCGCACTGAGCGGGTTCTTCACGTAATCCCTCATCGTAACTCCTCATAAAATACAGATCAAACTTCAAACTGGTAAGTTCTCGTTTAATCTTACTATTATAGACCTGTTAGTTTGATGTCAGTGGTGGGCAAATTAATGGAAAGGATACTTAGAGATAATATATATAATCATCTGGATAAACAGGGTCTGATTAGGAACAGTCAACATGGATTTGTGCCTGGAAGGTCATGTTTGACTAATCTTTTTGAATTTTTTGAAGAGGTTACTAGGGAAATTGATGAGGGTAAAGTGGTGGATGTTGTCTATATGGACTTCAGTAAGGCCTTTGACAAGGTTCCACATGGAAGGTTGGTTAAAAAGGTTCAATTGTTGGGTATTAATAGTGGAGTAGCAAGATGGATTCAACAGTGGCTGAATGGGAGATACCAGAGAGTAATGGTGGATAGCTGTTTGTCAGGTTGGAGGCCGGTGACTAGTGGGGTGCCTCAGGGATCTGTGTTGGGTCCACTGTTGTTTGTCATATACATCAATGATCTGGATGATGGTGTGGTAAATTGGATTAGTAAGTATGCAGATGATACTAAGATAGGTGGTGTTATGGATAATGAAGTAGATTTTTAAAGTGTACAGAGAGATTTAGGCCATTTGGAAGAGTGGGTTGAAAGATGGCAGATGGAATTTAATGCTGATAAGTGTGAGGTGCTACATCTTGGCACGACAATCAAAATAGGACATACAAGATAAATAGTAGAGAATTGAGGAATGCAGTTGAACAGAGGGATCTAGGGGACGATAGAGGTCGTTAAAATGATGAGAGCAATAGACAGAGTTGACGTGGATAAGCTTTTTCCATTGAGAGTAGGGAAGATTCAAACAAGAGGATATCACTTGAGAATTAAGGGACAAAAGTTTAGGGGTAACATGAGGGGGAACCTCTTTACTCAGAGATTGGTAGCTGTGGGGAATGAGCTTCCAGTGGAAGTGGTGAAGGCAGGTTCGATTTTATAATTAAAAATTAAATTGGTTAGGTATATGGACGGGAAAGGAATGGAGGGTTATGGTCTGAGTGCAGGTAGATGGGACTAGGTGAGAGTAAGTGTTTGGCACGGACTAGAAGGGCCGAGATGGCCTGTTTCCGTGCTGTAATTATTATATGGTTATATGGTTATATCTAATGCTGTAATGTGTATAGTATCTCTTCATCTTCTGAGCCTGCAGGCAGATTTATATGATAATAAATAGTTTGCATCATTAATACAGTATTATTTATCAAATAAGGTTTTGCCCAGCATCATATGCTATTAGAATGAAAGACATTTTAATGCTTCAGAGAAACCTTCCTCATGTGGTGGTGGACGCAGATACAATAGTGGTGTTTAAGAGGCTTTTAGATAGCCCTTGCTGCCCCATGCTGTCCTTTTCTATGTTCTATCTTCCTTAAATAGGCAATTGAAATGGGTTAATCCAAAAACGTAAGTAAACCCTGGACATAAGGTCATAAAGTCATGTAATAGTAGCAGAATAAGGCCATTTGGCCCATCAAGTCTGCCATTCAATCATGGCTGATCTATCTCTCCTAACACCATTCTCCTACCTTCTTCACATAACCCCCTGTCACCTGTACTAATCAAGAATCTATCTCTGCTTTAAAAATATCCATTGACTTGGCTTCCATACCCTTCTGCGGCAAAGAATTTCACAGATTCACCACCATCTGACTAAAGAAATTCCTTCTCATCTCCTTGCTAAGGGAACGTTCTTTAATTCAGAGGCTATGATCTCTAGTTCTAGACTCTCCCACTATGTGGAAACACCCTCACCACATCCACTCAATTCAAGCCTTTCACTATTCGGTACGTTTCAATGAGGTTTTTAAGAAGGAACTGCAGATGCTGGAAAATCGAAGGTACACAAAAATACTGGAGAAACTCAGCGGGTGCAGCAGCATCTATGGAGCGAAGGATTAGGCAACTTTTCGGGCCGAAACCTTTCAATGAGGTTCCTCCCTCATTCTTCAGCGAGTACAGGCTCAGTGCTGTCAAACGCTCATCAAAAGTTAACTCACTCATTCCTGGGATCATTCTTGTAAACCTCCTCTGGACCCTTTCTAGAATCATAGAAACATAGAAACATAGAGCGCAATCAGCACATCCTTCCTCAGATATGGTGCCCAAAATTGCTTACAATACTCCAAATGCAGCCTGACCAGCGCCTTATGGAGCCTCAGCATTACATCCCTGTTTTTGTATTCTAGCCCTCTTGCAATAAATGTTACCATTGCACTTACCTTCTTTACTACTGATTTGACTTACAGATTAATTTTTTGGAAATCCTGCACCAGCATCCCAAATCCCTATGCATCTCCAATTTCTGGATTCTCTCCCCATTTAGAAAACAGTGCACTCCTTTATTCCTATGACCAAAATGCATGACTCCACACTTTGCTGCACTATATTCCATCTGCCATTTCTCTGCCCACTCTCACAACCTGTCCAAATCCTCTGCAGAGTCCCTGCTTTCTCTACACTACCTGCCCCTCCACCTATTTTGGACATCTGAAATAGAAACAGAAAACACTGGCAACACTCAACAGGCCAGACAGCATCTTTGAAGTTTAAGACAAATGTTGCCTATTTGTTCCCTCTGCAGATATCCATTCAGTTTGTTGTGTTGCTTCAGCAATCAGCAGGGGAATTTAATTCTCCAATTGTTTTAACAATTCTTGTGTGTATTTCTCATTTTTTTTTACCATTTTAAAAAATGTGTACATTTCAGGATATACCATCACTCCATTATCCATGAGAATCAATCACTTGAGGACAACTGTGGTCTAGCCAAATGCCAAACAAAGACACAGTACTGTGTGCCTAACAGTGCTTGCTGTAAATGTAGAAACTAACCTAGGACGTTTAGAAACTTTTAATACTGGTAATGAATGGAGCATTTGGGAGCATTCCAAAAAATTATATCCATGCTGCTGAGGAGTGCGTGTTTTGAAACAGTTCCAGCCGCCAAGGGTAGCAATGGTTTAGAATTCCCTTCATAAATGGTCATTGATGCTGGGTCAGTGATTAATTTTGAATCTGACAATTGTGGATTTTTGCTACTCAAGAGTGTGAAGCATTGTGGCGAGAAATCAAGTCAGATCACAGTATAGCTTCAAACCTATTGAATGGTGGAACAGACTCAAGTGGCTTGATGCCCAACTCCAGTCACTATGTTCCCATGGTCCTAATTCTTAAATTAGTGCACCAGCCATTCTTCGAGCCTCCTGGCTTAAATATTTAATGCTGACTTGTCAAACTCGATGTCACACATTCTCAGTCATTGGAAAGTGGATTGAAATAGCTAAAATCGTTTTTACCTAGGGTCTTTGTAACTGGTCGAGAGAGACTACTTTCATCCCATTAGCCATGTCAGGTTTTAGGAAAAACAAATAGGTGCAGGAGTAGGCCATTCGGCCCTTCAAGCCAGCACCGTAATTCAATATGATCATGGCTGATCATCTAAAATCAGTAACCTGTTCCTGCTTTTTCCCCATATTCCTTGATTCTTTTAGTCCTAAGAGCTAAATCTAACTCCCTCTTGAAAACATCCAGTGAATTGACCTCCATTGCATTCTGTGGCAGAGAATTCCACAGATTCACAACTGTTTTGAACTCAAATCCCAGATGGGTAAAAATATACACCAATCTTACTCACCACTCCACCTTCATTTTGCACATTGATATTCGAAGTGCTCAAATACGTTCTGAAATACATTTGTTTCCATCGATCACTGCACTATCATACTCTTGTAAATATTTTCAATGTCAGCAGAATATCTCTCTTCATTTGATTATTGATAAGTTGGAAAAACTGCATTACTATTTGAGAATCGTTATGCTGCTAAATGAAACACTGCTGGTATTTTTCTCTTCCAACACATAATTGTGTTGATATAGTCAGATTGGCCAGCAGGTTTGTCTACAAACAGGGTTTATTTTAAGACTAAGTATTGGCTTTTAATAGGTAACATAACAAGAGGAGTAACTATATTCCATCAGCAAACTAGTTACCCCATATATCCCTTTTAAATCTTTTATCCTCCCAAATCTTTTATCCACCCAAGGTAAGGACATCTGAAATGAATAGATAGTCATCCTTAGTGTTGGAAACTGTTGCTTCTTTACCTGGTGGCATGTTAATTTAACCCATTAAAAAGGACAAAAAGTGCTGGAGTAACTCAGTGGGTCGAGCAGCATCCCTGGAGAACATGGATAGGTGATGTTTCAGGTTGGGAACCTTCTTCAGACTGATGGTAGACAAAAATGTTGGAGAAATTCAGCGGGTGAGGCAGCATCTATGGAGCTAAGGAATAGGTGACGTTTTGGGTCGAGACCCTTCTTCAGACTGATGTGGAGTTGGGGGTGGGGGACAGGAAGAAGAAAGGAAGAGGCGGAGACAGTAGGCTGTGGGAGAGCTGGGAAGGGGAGGGGAAGGAGGAAGAAAGCAAGGACTACCTGAAATTGGAGAAGTCAATGTTCATACCGCTGGGGTGTAAACTGCTCAAGCGAAATATGAGGTGCTGCTCCTCCAATTTGCGGTGGGACGCACTCTGGCCATGGAGGAGGCTCAGGACAGAAAGGTCAGATTTAGAATGGGAGGGAGAGTTCTTGGTTCTTGGTCTCTTGGTCCTCCAAAATATTCCAAATGGAATTTAAACTGGAGGTGGTGAAGGGAGGGCTTAAGCCAGACACTATAACACATCATAAAAGGGTTGATGGGCTAATTTAGAAAAAAAGAATGGGAAGATTTATACAAAAGAAAATCTTCACATTTTTTCATATTTACAGATTTATTCCAAGTGGCTCCCTGCTATTTCTATTTCGCTGCCAGTTACAACAGAATCCCTTAGCTGGTTGCAGAGATCTTTCCCTGTATTAGACATTCACACAGCAATACAGTCGTCGATGTAGCGGAGTTAGAGTTCGGGGATAGGGCCACTGTACGCCTCGAACAAGGATTGTTCGACGTACCATACAAAGAGGCAGGCGTAGCTGGGGCCCATGTGCATGGTAATAGCTATGCCTTGGATTTGCATGAATCTTCTACCTTTTGTCTGTTCCAGAAAGCTTGAAGAGAGGAAAAATCATCTATCCTTGTTCTCCGTGGATACTGCCTGACCCACCGAGTTACTCTAGCTCTCTGAGTCTTTTTTTGTAAACTATCATCTACAATACTTTATTTCTACATTTCTTAATTTAACCCATTTCTGGTTTTGTGGTATTAGATTTGTCTTTATCTTGATATTAATGGTTAGTCTAGTTTTGGTTTTTAGTTTGTGTTTTTTGGGGGGGGGGGGGGTTGAAACGGGGCTTGCTGTCTCTCCCTGCGGGGGAATGCGACTTTTTTGTCGTATTCCCCTTCTCTGCCTCCGTCTGCGCTGAGGCCTAATGGCGGAGCTGGCGACCTCGAGGCTCAGGAGGCAGAGCTGCTGTACTTTTCTCACCATTTAAGAACAGCACAGTGGTGCAGCTGGTAGAGCTGTTGCCTCACAGCGCCAATGACCAGGTTTGATAATGACCTTGGGTGCTGTTTGTGTGGAGTTTGCAAATTCTCCCTTTGATTCCTGGGTTTCCTCCCGGTGCTCTGGTTTCCTCCCACATCCCATAGTCTTGCAGGTTAGTAAGTTAATTGGTCTCTGTAATTTGCCCCTAGTGTTTTTAGAGAGTGGATGGAAAGATTGGATAACATAGAAGAACAGAACGGGTAATTGTCATGGACTTGATGGATCGTTTCTATGGGCCTGTCTCCATGCAGTATCTTTCAACCAATCAAACCACATTGGATACATATTGCTGGCTGTTGAGGAACATTATGAGAATAAGGAACTTCGACTGGATGAAAGCCTGTATCTATGCATTAAAAACCTAAATTGTATGAGAATGTTCATCCTTTTTATTTCCATTCTATTGATCACCAACTAGAATTTTCAAATATAAGACGATTTAGTTTGGTCATTTAAATGGCCTAGAAATTACTCAGCATTATTGTTTGATTAAACTATTTCATAGCTAGCGTTGATGCAGAAACGATAGTTGATGCAGAAACGATAGTCATAATTCGCATTAATGCATTAATGCATTAATGCTGTCCTGATTTATATTTAAATAGAGAATTAAAATGAAAAGCATGTGCACTTTATTTACTTGAAGAACACAAAACTGATGAGGGACAAATATTATATTAAGTCCATGTAGCGAGACCAAGCATTTGGGTCGAGACAAAACAGCATTTGAAATATACGTGCACTTAGTCGAGAGAAATGGTTTCCAGTTGTTGTTGTTGCAAAGAGCACTGGTGAGTGGGTGACGGGGTGAGTGGGTGGGTGAGTGAGTGAGTGGGTGAGTGAGTGGGTGAGTGAGTGGTTGGGCGAGTGAGTGAGGGTAAGTGGGTGGGTGAGTGAGTGAGGGAGTGGGTGAGTGGGTGAGTACCGGGTGAGTGAGTCAGTGAAGGTGGATGGGTGAGTGATGGTGAGTGAGTGGGTGGGTGGGTGAAGGTGAGTGGGTGTGAGTGAGTGAGTGGGTCAGTGTGTGAGTGGGTGAGTGAGGGTGAGTGTGGGTGGGTGGGTGAGTGGGTGAGTGAGTGGGTGAGTGAATGAGTGAGTGAGTGGGTGTGAGTGGGTGGGTGGGTGAGTGGGTGCGGGTAAGCGAGTGGGTGAGTGGGTGAGCGGGTGAATGAGTGCGTGAGTGAGTGAGTGAGTGAGTGAGTGAGTGAGTGAGTGAGTGAGTGAGTGAGTGAGTGAGTGAGTGCGTGAGGGTGAGTGGATGAGTGGGTGGGTGAGGGTGGGTGAGGGTGAGTGAGTGGATGGGTGGATGGGTGGGTGGGTGAGTGGGTGAGCGGGTGTGCGAGTGGGTGAGTGGGTGAGTGGGTGGGTGAGGGTGAGTGGGTGAGTGAGTGGCTGGGTGGATGGGTGGATGGGTGGGTGGGTGAGTGGGTGAGCGGGTGTGCGAGTGGGTGAGTGGGTGAGTGAGTGAGCGGGTGAGCGGGTGAGTGAGTGAGTGTGAGTGGGTGGGTGAGTGGGGGGGCGGGTGAGTGAGTGAGTGGGTGATTCGGTGAGTGAGTGAGTGGGTGAATGGGTGAGTGGGTGAGTGGGTAAATGGGTGAGTGGGTAACTGAACACACCTCCTAACTCAACCCCGCAAAAAAACCCTGTCACGTGACAGTCCCAACTTCTGACGAGGGTTCTGCATAACATAGCTTAACCACTGGGTGCCGCTTCATCTATCTAGATTTACTATGTGCTCAGAATGAATTACAGGTGGTTGTACAAAAGTGACCCAGGAATGTAACAAATAACAAGATACCAAGAATTCTAAAACCAGATACCATGAATAGCAGGATATCACCTTCTGGATTTTGATCTCTAGCCTATGTCTAATTATTTGCCTATCAAAAAACTCTCCTTACCAGTATCAACCTCTCTCCCCCCCCCCCCCCCCCCCCTCCCCTCCCCCCCGCCCCGCCCCCTCCTCTCACTGTTCAATCTGCCTGAAAAAGGGTGCCAAACCAAAACATCATTTGTCCATGTTCTCCAGAGATGCTGCCTGACCAGCTGAGTTATTTCATCCTTTTGTGTCTTCTTTTGTAAACCAGTTTCTGCAGTTCTTTGTTTCTACCAGCAATTCTTATCCTATGATAACATATCTTTACTTAAATTGCAAAATGTACAATAACAACACAATGTTGACCTTCAATATCTTCTCTCATTAAGGGTTTAGTATGAGCCATCTTGATAGTCAGTACGCTGACAGTCCAGTAACATCCATCTTCTGGTCAGAAGATGGATGTTACTGGGCTGTCAGTGTACTGACTATCAAGATGACTAAACTCTGGCCAGAGAACCCCTTCCTGACTGCAGATTCGTTCTCAGTCCTCAACGTGCAGATGAGTTTCTGGTAACTTACCAAGTCACCCCTTTCTGCCCATAGTGCCTTTGTAGCTGCGTGCCCATTCCTTTCATGCCAAACTCTGTTGGCTATTGTCAGCGGACTCCATGGCTTCTCTTTGCTGTCCACTCTAATTTTTGCATGTTACCAGTTAAACTTTGAGCTACACATCCCACATCTCATCTTCCTAACTACAGATGAAAATCTTGCGTGTCAAGTTGCCAGACTACAGGATGCAAGAATTCAGCTCAAACTATCTCATCTTTCGTTTCATGGCATAAATCAGCATAATTCCCACAATTCTTCCAATTCAGTAGATCAGTGATCTGCAAATAATTACTTCTGATAAACCGTGGGCTTGTATTCACTGGAATTTAGGATGAGAAGGGATCTTATAGAAACGTACACAATTATAAAAGGACTGGACAAGCTAGATGCAGGAAAAATGTTCCCAATGATGGGGGAGTCCATAACCAGGGGTCACAGTCTAAGAATAAAGGGGCGGCCATTTAAAATTGAGATGAGGAGGCCATTTTGGACTGAGATGAGAAAAAAACGTTTTCACCCAGAGAGTTGTGAATTTGTGGAATTCTTTGCCACAGAAGACAGTAGAGGCCAATTCACTGGATGAATTTAAAAGAGAGTTAGATAGAGCTCTAGGGGCTAGTGGAATCAAGGGATATGGGGAGAAGGCAGGCATTGTGGATGATCAGCCATGATCACAATGAAGGGCCAAATGGCCTCCTCCTGTACCTATTTTCTATGTTTCTATGTTTAAACATGTCTTTCTGCACATAGTTGATTTTACTCTCCCCTACCTCTCTCCCTTAATTGTGATCGTGTTTGCTTTTTATTAGTCCATATGTTAGTCAGAATAAATGTATTAGCCAAGTATGTTTACATACAAAAAATTTGACTTGGTGCTTTGCTCGTACATGGCAAAAATATGATATACATGGTAAAAATACGGTATACAGCAGTATTAAAAATAAAATATTATAATTTAAACATGTGAGTTGGCTGTTGAGTAGAGCTACTGCTCATGGAAAGAAGCTGTTTTTGGGTCTGGCTGTGGCGATTTGATAGTTCGGAGTCATCTCCCAGAGGGAAGTGCTTCAAATAGATTGTGACCAGGGTGAGAGGGGTCAGAGATGATCTTACCCGCTTGCTTCTTGGCCCTTGCAGTGTACAGTTCGTCAATGGGGGAAAGGTTACAGCCAATAACTTTCTCGGCTGATCGAACGATGCGCTGCAGCCTCCAGATATCATGCTTGGTGGCTGAGCCGAACCAGAACATGATGGAGAAGGTGAGGACAGACTCTATGATGGTAGTGTAAAACTGGACGCTCATTGCCTGTGGCACATTGTGTTTCCTCAGCTGCCGCAGGAAGTACATTCTCTGTTGGGTCTTTTTGACTGTGGAATCGATTAAAAAGTCATAGAGACATATAGCATAAAAGCAATCCTTTGACCCAACTTATCCATTCCAAAGTTCTGTCTGTTCTTTTAAAACAATATTATTTACTTGAAGTCTGATTGTTATTGTTCAGAGGAATTTTATTGGGAGAAATTTTGTATTTATTAGCATTTGAAGGGTTATGGAAGGGATTTGATTTCACTATCTGAGCATTAACATTTACAAATGTTTTTGAAAATAAATCCTGACTTGATGAAACCAAGGATGATACTTCTCTGGATTTTGTAAGCTTTACAGTCAACCCATTGCTGTTCAGAGATTGCAAAAATTCAACTAATACAACTATTTAACAAATCAGTTCCAACATTTGCTTGATGTCACAGCCTATTTTTCAATGCTCGCTATGGAACTCTTGCTGAGATATTAAGTGTGGTTATTTCTTGATGTGAACGCCATGGAACTGGCTGCTGTTTTGATTTATTGGGAGAGTCTGAATATCACAAAACAGGAAGGTTATCATTGTCGTGCACATGTTTATAATGATGAAAGGAGGAAAGCTTAAATTAGTACCACAAGATAATGGACCAGCTCTATACCTGTAAGGAAATTTATCCTTCTCAGTACTGATCAATATGTACTTTCAAGTGTGTAGCATGAATGATCCTTGTGGAGATGGAACAAAGTATCAACTTCTAAATATGAACACCGTGAGATTTGCTAAAGTTATTGCTCTCTGGGAAGGATCAGAGTCTGAAGTTCACAACTAGTTGTTTATGGAAAGCATTGCAAAAGACAAATTGAAATTGAAGGCTAATGAACAGAAAACAAAGTCAGTGCTTATCTCTTGGCCCATTACAACGGCAGAACAAATTGAACCGATCGGTCATTAGCTTAGCATTTTGCAATCAATTGTTACTATTGTCAACTGTAAAACTCTCAACAGATGTACAGCTCTGGAAAATAACAAGTTAGAGATGATTACAATGTGGCACACAAACATTTGTGGAACTTTTGCATTTTCAAAGCCAGAGATCATAAATTGGATTATCAACCATGTTATTTTTGCTATTTTTATGCTCGTATGAGAGTTAAAGTTACTTGACACAAATCCCTATAATTTTTAATAAGAACAAGGAATAAAACCCATGACATGTTTCCATTGACCTGATTTTCTGTATTATTAAGATGATAGATATGGGAAAGGGCAATCAAAATGAGGAATTATTATCTTAATGTTTTTTTAGAAACCTCTCCATTTCGCGTTGGAGTGTGAGAAGAACAGATAATATTCTGTATAATTGTGCAAATATATTGTCTAGTGTCAGCTATGGCTCGTTAATATCTCAGTATCATAGTATGGCATCAGTATCAGTATGGGATTAATTACCACTCCAGAGTCTTGAGCTCAAGAATTTAGGCCCATACATCATTATGAAACCTAAGAATATCTTCACCTTTGAAATATTGTCTTTATGACTAAATGTTAGACCAAAGCATAATTTACTCTCTCTGGTGGATATTATGTCTAAGGCAATATTTTTAAAAATACTATTATTCGTCATAATATTAATTTGTGATTATAATTTATAATTATTAATTTAATTAAATTATAATTAAAATAGAATGTTCTCATAATTTGTCAGCAATATTACAAAAACAGGTTATCTGGTTGTTACCAATTAGATTTTTTATGGAAGTATTCAATGCCTCTTCTATTTCCCAGAGTGATGGCTCAACAACTGTACCTCATTGGGGATGGAGGGATATGGATCATATGCAGGCAGATTAGTTTTTAGTTTAGTTTAGAGATACAGAGCGGAAATAGGCCCTTCAGCCGACCGACTCCGCACCAACCAGCGATCCCGGTACCCGAGCACTATCCTACATTCTAGGAACAATTTACAATCTTTACCGAAGCCAATTAACCTACAAACCTGTACGTCTTTGAAGATGTGGGAGGAAACTGGAGCACCTGGGAAAACCCACGTGGTCACAGGGAGAATGTACAAGCTCCGTGCAGACAGCACCCATACTCAGGATCGAACCAGGGCATCTGGTACAGTAAGGCCGTAACTCTACCGCTGCACCATCATGCCGCCCTAGTAGATTCTTGGTTCTTGGTTCTTGGTTCCTGGGTCCTCCAAAATATTCCAACTGGAATTTAAACTGGAGGTGGTGAAGGGAGGGATTAAGCCAGAAAGGGTATAAAGAACACACACTATAGAATTTGACATAAAACATCCCCACACAGCAGAATCAAAGTTTCCCACTGTGTGGGAAGGCACCAAAGTCATGTGATGTGATTAGTTTACCTTGCCATTGCATTCAGCACAGGCATTGTGGGCTGAAAGATCAGTTTCTGTACTTCTGTACTTCTGTACTTCATAGCTGTACTTCTATGTTCTATGTTCATTGGTCACAAAATTATTTGGCACATCCAAAGCCTGCAAAAGTGCTTCATAAGTGACATCTTAAATTGTTTTCACCTTTTATTTTATCAGTTTCACATATGTATTGTTCCATGTATTATATAATATTACTGAAAATAAATGATTACTATTTAGACTCGGAATGCAGTATTTGTGATTGTGATGTCTTGATTCAGATGCCAAAATGTTTAATGATACCGAGAGGAGTGAAAACATGTGTAATAGATTAATGTCCAGTTGTGGAGGATGCTATTTTCTGCATATGCGACAGGGTGCATGAAACTATGAACAAATGCATATTTTATACAACATCTTTCAGAGTAGCTAACAGTTTAGACGGACAGAGATTAACTGACATCTCTGATATGAGGGGAAATAGATTATATATGTGGGTGACTCATTCCTATGGTATTTAATGCTGTCCTAATCTCCATGTTTTACCCAGTAACACTCGATTGCCTCCTGGTGGATACTATTTTTAGCAAAACTAATTTTTTCCATTTTAACTGTAATTACTCAAAGTTCTGTAAGAATATTATGCACACAAAGCTTTATTCTTTAAATGTATTAGTGCTTAAGCAAATCGTTGTCACCAGCACAATTATGAAATATAATATATTGACTACATAATCACTAAAGAGTATAAAATACTTTAGAAAACACAATATGAGAGATATGGCTTATGATCAAGAGTAAATATATAACCAACCACAACGACCTATTCCCTTCGCTCCATAGATGCTGCCTCACCCCCGCTGAGTTTCTCCAGCATTTTAGTCTCCCTTTGATTTTCCAGCATCTGCAGTTCCCTCTTAAACACGACCTCTAATGAATAGTTTCTACAATCACACAGCGTTAAACTAGATTGTCCTTTTTCAACAATTAATGCTGGCTAAAGGGATCAGGGGGTATAGAGAGAAGGCAGGTACAGGATACTGAGTTGGATGATCAGCCATGATCATATTGAATGTCGGTGCAGGCTCGAAGGTCCTAATGGCCTACTCCTGCACCTATTTTCTATGTTTCTATGAGCTTCCCGTGTAAAATATTCTACCTGTATATACCAACACAGTGCAAGAAATAAAATACTGACTAGTTAATATACCTTGACTTATGTAATTTATCTGTAGATCCATGGAAGGAAATATTTATCATCATGCTTAATGGCAATAAAAGGAAGTCTTAATATTCAACTCAGCCAATTCAAGTAACAGGTTGAGTGTATGTAAAAACATGCACTCTACCAAAGGTGATCTTGTAATGCCTGAAATAATTGCTCAATATTCATATTCTTATAATGTCTATGCTTCAGAGCATTTTAAACTGTAAAATGCTTTGAATGGCCTGAGGTCAGAACACCCCTTCAGTCAACATAACAACCTAAAGCTACTATATCAATAGTTGTTGTTAAAAGCCACTATATATATTCAAGTCTTATTTTATTTCAACTGGATCTCTGAATGAAAAGTATTTTGGCCACTGAAGAGACAATGTAACTACATGTGCCGTCCGAGAGATGATTAATACCCTCAACAATGACCCGTTACATAATCAGCATGAGTGGGTTTAATTAAATTAGATGCACTGAGCTATGAGCATTTAAACACATGGTTGGACAATGAAAACCATGGACTCAAGAGTTGGATCATGACTCGCTCTCCGAAAAGCCCAAGCTCATTGAAAAAGGGTTTCATGATGATCCACCAGCAGTTCGGCCGGAACTGCTGATGCCCGTGGAATGGTGTTGATGAGGGGGTGAGGGTGATGGGTGGGGTGAGGCCTGCATTTATTGGTGCTGGAGATTCTCAGTGGTTAGGCCCTCACCTACTATAATCTGCTGCATTCCCAGTAGGACAAGTATCCTTGGTGCCTCTGATGGTATGGATCTATGCTGCTGCCACTCGACAATTGAATTTCTTCATAGTCAGGAGTCGCGATCGTGGCTGAATCAGATTTATCAGATTAGAAAGTTTAACATATTTATGTTTGCAGTTAATGACTTGCTCTTAAACAAATGATGTGCAATTCATCAGCATTAACGGCATTGTGGCAATAAACCGTTCCATATGTCACATCGTAGCTCTAACTGAGAAAATAAACCATGATTTATTTCATAGCGAATAATCACCGTCAACAATATTATCAATTTATATGGCTATGTAATGATTTATTTTTCCCCTCCTCCCATATATTTTATCATTTGCTAAGCTCTAAGAGTCCCTTAATCATGGAGGTATTCAGAACCACAGCAACTGCCATATGCAGATTTGGAAAGCAGACAATACATTATGATGAGAGAATTGAAACAGCCAGGTGGACAGAATGCAAGGAACACCTAAAGAAGGAAATTTACATATTAAGGATATTATGTTGGAATGAACAGAGTGACAGCAAGATGGTAAAGAATTTCTCATATTTTTGAAGGATGA
The DNA here is from genome assembly GCF_010909765.2 of Amblyraja radiata. Classification (NCBI taxonomy): domain Eukaryota; kingdom Metazoa; phylum Chordata; class Chondrichthyes; order Rajiformes; family Rajidae; genus Amblyraja; species Amblyraja radiata. The sequence continues at coordinate 61,312,203 of NC_045960.1, forward strand.
GTCTGATTTTCTTTTCATTATTTTGATGTGCTTCCCCACAATGTAGGCGCCATGATTTTGAGAGCATCTCTTATCACATACACCTGCAGCCGAGAACAATTCAGGTTGCCATATCCTCTCATGGACAAATCATTGCACTGAAAGATCAACAGGTTTCGGGCAGAATAAAATGCATCTTTCACCGTGATCTTCTTATTTATCCGTGTCTTATTGTATTAACAGGATTGTTAAGCTGCAGCAAGTAAGAATTTCATTGCACCAGTGCCAATACATATGACAATTGAACACACCTGACTCATGGCGTGATCTTTGCCTCCCTATGTGTCCCAGGGAACAACCAGTAGGTCAGAGAATCCTCTGTTAGGCAGGTGCTCAGAACAAATCCCAACAAGAACTCTTGCAACCTTTTCGAGACCTTCTTTGTAAATCTACAGTCCTCAAAGAGGTGGGTGATTGTAATGTAAGGGTTAAACAGACTATGTCAGCTAAAATGGAGTTGTCAGCTAAATTAATAGCACCACGTTTCAAACCCTGCTTAGGAAAACAAGTAGATATTTTCGAAGAATGCTGAGGCTAACTTGAAGGGACCAGTAAATCATGAGGTGACCTGCGAGGTCACTAAGATAAGCTTTGCCTACCTGGAGACACCCGAGACTAGCTCGACATCTGATGGGACACATAACTCACGCCATTGTGGTACCAAAGGGGATAGCTAGTTTGACACATAGTCACCTGTTGTTCTGAAAGATAAAACATTATATATAGTGCTTGCTATATTCTCTACCATTAGAGCAGAGTTTCACCTTTGGGGAGAGAAAAGAGCTTCACCTTTGGGGAGAGATTGAAGAGAGCTTCACCAGGAGGGTGAGAGAGAGCTTGGACTGTCGTGTGTGTGGGTGACAGCCAGTCAGGAGAATCAAATACTCAGAAATAATAATAATATTATTATTATATTATATATAGAACATATAATGTATTACAGTTTGTATTATTACTTTATTAACAGTTGATAGATTTTCTGTATTTTACTTATATTTTGCTTTAATAGTTATTTGTGCTCTTCAGCATGTGCTTCCTCAATTCATTGATCTGAATCCTTGAATTCTGCGTATGTTTAATTACAGTGGTTGTCCCACCATCTCCACAGCCTTCTCAAGAGCTGTGTGTGTTGGGAGAGTGACCATACAGGAAGGGCCTGATGGGGAGCACTCCTCTCACTGCCAGCCAGGTGCTTGTTGGTGAGTTCTGGTGATGAGGCATCTAGCATATGGTTTCAGACTGTCATATGGTTTTTAATAGTCTGCCTGGGAAACATCCCATAGGATCCATCAGATACTTTGTACAGAGATCTCTGGAGTCTCTGCATCTTACCCTTCATCAAATTCCATTCTCCCATCACACCTTTACCTAATAACCTACACTTCATACTACACTTCAGTTTTTAAATATTAATTTTCTGATTTGATATCTTGGACAGATAAAATAAAACAAATTTAAAGCTGTTTATTGGCACATATATTTTTTGGCACACCGTCAACAATCCCTTCTTTTTCTTAATTCATACATTGTCCCCAATGACTTCACTGAGCCAGATTAACATAAAATAGCCAATTAAGTTAGCAATTAGCGTCTTTTCTCTTTCACTTGTGATGAGCGCTTACCATATTATTGAGAACAGTTCATTAGCTCCTGCAGTAACACAGTAAAAAATCTCTAAACAAGGTTGAATAACTCCTAACAGAGTAAGATGCTTTCTTTTTGTATAATCATAAAAGTGCATCCAGAGATTAGATATGGTATCTATACGTACATAAGAATTCCTGTCCAGAATTCAACATGTGTACAATAAACCAGGGGTTGAAAACGATTCTTACTGCACATAAAACAGGACCAATAAGGCTAAATTCTGAGGACAACATCCTGTCTCACAAGCATACCTGTCGTCTGCCAGATCCTTAAATGATGCAGGACATTTTCCAGGCATTCGAGTCAGCCACACATGTAGACATGATGCCAGGATATGTCAATGAGGGGACAATGTCCTGGCTTTTAACTCAAAGGAGTTGCCTGCTCTGAGTGCAGAAGATTTTGAGCTATTACATTCAGATTTTGCTGACATGTTCGTGGCCTAAAGGAAAAGTTAAATTCCATTTAAAAATGGATGTGCATTCACAAGAAGCAAGCGACAGTAGTCTTGCTGCTGTTTTACCTTTGCGTCCACACACCACTCATTCTGTGTTTTTATATTTTCTCAAGGACTGGCAAGTGAAGCAAAAAGAGGACAGGTTCTGGCTTCCCTTCTCTGGTGATCCCCAAGCCTTCATCATGTGCTGTAAAATTGAGTGAGTGTGAAAATGAAATTAAATTCATCAGATGCCTTTTACAGCATTCCATTGTGTCTAATAGAAATAGATTTTGAAATGTAATCACTGATGAAATGTAGGAAGTGGAACAGCCAAATTATCACTGACAGCAGTGAGCTAATGAGTAGATAGATGGCTGTGGTAATGGTGGATGAGCTATTGATATAATGAAGAAGCCAAGGTAACTCTCATCTTCTACTCCAAGCAGAGCCAAGGGATCTTTCACCTTCAACTGAAAGGTATTTAACACCTCAGCTGAAAAGCATAACTTTAGTCCAGAGCAGCAGTCTTGGCTTGGATTCTAATCTCTGGAGTGAAACCATTCCCCAAACCTACAACTCCATCAAGTCTAACAACAAAGAGGAAAGCTTAATCAATTATCTCACCAAATCTCTTTTTTTTACCCAGATGTCTCAGAGAACTCTTTTAGTACCTTTCCATGGTCTGCTTTTCTCCCATATGCTTATTTTGTTGTCCATAAGGGTGTTTACTTCAACTTCTGCATTTTTATTGTTAACTAACAATCTAATTGGAATTAGATTTGGAATTAGATTAGAAATTAGTTGATTCATTCAAATAGATAGGAATAATTTAATGTATTTTTCATGTCTCGATATATTGCAGTTGTTCGTTACTTGGATGTAACGTAGTGTTGAGGTGTTTAATAGGAAATTTTAAAAATAGATACTGAAAATGACATGACAAACTTGGTACCTTTAATTAGTCATGACTGGAGCTTAGTATACGCAATAAACACAGAACCGAGACAATGAGAAAAGGAAAACAAATCTCAGGGACCCGATCATCTGTTATACTCCTTCTTCAGCATTGCCTTTCAACAAAGGCTTTGAGTGCTTGGTAATATGATAATGAATGGTTTACTGGAGATTGTAAGGTTTTGCTGGAGAATGGCCCACTACCAGGCATGGTAAATCTAAATGTAACTTACTCTGACAATCAGAAAATATAAATAACCCCGCAAAAGATTCATGTTAGCCCTTCAGGGGGGGGGGGGGAGGGGGGGGGGGGGGGGGGGGGACAGACAAACTTACCTGATCTCCATGGGACTCCTGAACCAGAATATACATGTCATCCTTCATTTTTGCCCATTGGATTTGATGAATTCAGAGCAGATAGTAGGGTGAGGATGAAAGGTCAATGGCTATCATTGACATAAGGAAACTCATGGAGCTAAAGAACAGGGGAAACAGGATTCTCGTCGGAAGAGATAGAGTTCGGGGATAGGGCCTATTTACCCCTGGAACAGGGATTGTTCAACATACCCTACAAAGAGGCAGGCTTGGGTGGGAACAGTCTGAAGAAGGGCCGCGACCCGAAACCCATTCCTTCTCTCCAGAGATGCTGCCTGTCCCACTGAATTACTCCAGCTTGTTGTGTCTATCTAGGGGAAACAGGGCCTTCAGCTCAACTCAGCCATGCTGACCAACTTGCCCAAACAATTTCATCCCACTTGCTTGAGCCTGGCTCATATCCAATCCATGTACCTGTCCAAGTATCTTTTAAATCCCATGATTGTACCTGCCTCGACCACTTCCTCTGACAGCGACAGCTCTTTCAATATTTGCATTTCTATTCTTCCTCTGTGTGAAAAAATGCCTCTTCGGTCCCTTTTAAATCTTTCCCCACTCCCCTATTCTAGGGAAAAGACTGTGACTATTCACTTTATCTATGCAACTTTTTAAACCTTCATAAAGTTATCCCACAGCCCCCTGCATACTCATTCTCAATCAGTTTTGTGAGACAAAAATGTTAATTAGATTGGAAGAACATGAAGCCAGTGATTTCAGACGGAAAGTATAAGCTGAAATGATTGTATTTATATATACATTATCTGATTTGCCTGAACAGCATACAAAACAAAGCTTGTCACTGTACCTCAGTACACGTGACAATAATAAACAAACTTAAACCTCATGTAGGGTGCATGGCATATCCACTAACATGAAATATTATCCCATAATTATACAACATGAAGATAACAAAATGTTACTCTTGCTCTGATCAGCAAAATGTAAATGCTACCTGTTTTCAGTTCAGCAATCCATGGCAGAATGTCTTCCTTTGTAGCATTCTATCAGTTCAACATTCCTGCACTCTTTGTTATGCTAGACAGTAATAAAGAAGATGAATGCCGGCAATTCAGACTGAAGATTCAGTCAATTTGTTTTATGCGCTGGTGTTGTGCACATTGGTTAACTATATCGGTGATCTCTCAGGAAGGAGGTGAAGCCCAAAAGGTCTGAGTTTGCAGGTGACATTGGTGGCACACTTCCTTCTGTTTGTATAATACATGTTGGCCTCAGGTGGGTCTGCATCAGATGGAACAAGACCACAACCCACCTAAGGGAAATCAACGTTTCTTCAAAGATAATTCCTTCCCTCGGATTCACATTACTGGCCAATGATCGTGAATCTCAGAAAGGAGCTCATGGACAACCTGTTCTCAGAAGGTTCAATTTATCAGGTTTTTGATACATTAAAAACACATTCGCCGTTAATTGATGGCTACTCCTGTCTCTGTAGTGAGGAATGGCCATATTAAACAGTTATTATTTGCTGAAGGCGACAAATTATACCATTTAAAAAAGGGATTGACTTGATTGACATACATGCAAGCCACAATGTCAGATACTAAATATGTTTCTTCATGTTGTTGTACCATTGAAAATGAGGTCATAAATGTGATTTTTTTTAATGCTTGCTTTCTTTGATTCATTGATTTTATGATACATCACATTTGAAAAATATGAAGGTGATATTAAAGGTCTCATGTCTTGGAATTAATTTACTTGGTTACTGATGAATGAATGTAATGATTTAATGCAGTAGTTAAAGCTGGAGCTGCAGAGAATTAGATAACAGCTGGGAATTTAAAGGTATCTAATGGTTTGTTAAGATGAACAACAATCCCATTAAGATTCCTTTGTTTGCCATCCAAATTCTTTCAATGGTAGCATCTAACTTTTTAAAATAAAAATGTATTTTAGTGACATAAATAATGGCCACATTAAAAATAAATTAATTGGTTAGGGTAGGTATGATCGTGCTATTTACTTGTAGTTCACCAAGTCATGGAACCGCAGGGGCAAAAGTAAGTCTAAAAGTAAGATACTAGTATGTATATGTAAAACCCACACCTCCATACAGTTAGAATTTTGGAACTTTTATGATTTTGACATCTTTCATTATTTTTGCTTTTTGATCAATATCATGAACTATCAAATTGGGTAATTTGCGGGGGGGGGGGGGTGGGGGGGCTCATTTAGACTTGAGAGCGACTGCTAATAAATGCTCACACGTTATACTGAAATGTTTATTTTTTTAAAGTTTTGCAGAGACAGGAGTAAACAGTAACAAACTAATGGCCAACAGTCCATCGTTCCAGCATCAGCTACAGTCTGCTCACTCCCCAGACTCCCTCTGAGCTGCTTGATTCCCCATCTCCCTTACACCTTACCTGCAGCATTCTAACAATGCTCATACACAAATATAATTGCCTCTTGATACCATCCATTTTGCCAGCTCGGCAGTCATTTTCTGTAAATGTTAAATCTCCCCAGTGTCTGCTTGCATTTTCTAAATAGAAGGTCCCTGTGAAGTAAAAATAGGTCAGCTGTGAGCAAGACAGCGAACACAATTAATCTTCAGCCTAACCAGGCATGTGCAGGGTTTGATTTCAACAGGAAAGCCTTGCTGTTACTAGGTTGTGGTTTTGTTTTATTAAATGCCACGTGGCAGCAATGTATGGGTGGTCTTATATTTATGAGACAAATAAAACCTGTAGAACCTACTGCAAAAGTCAGCGGGATAAAAGTAGTCCCTTGCCAGACACAAAAAGCTGGAGTAACTCAGCGGGACTGGCAGCATCTCTGGAGAGAAGGAATGGGTGACATATAGGGTCGAGCCCCTTCTTCAGACTGAAGAAGGGTCACGACCTGAAACGTCACCTGTTCCTTCTCTGCAGAGATGCTGCCTGTCCCGCTGAGTTACTCCATCTTTTTGTGTCTATCTTTGGATTAAACCAGCATCTGCAGTTCCATCCTACACAAAATAAATCCCTTGCTACCTTCCGTGCATTAATTAGGCTGGCTTATCTTGCTGCAAAGAGTAGATGGAAGTGTTTACCTTGCCCTAAACTTCCACTACACATGCACAGATATTTTATTGCTGAGAATTTAGCTTGTTTCTTTAGGATTGTTGAAAAAAGACCCAGATATTAGATTTCAGTTTGCACCTGTCATTAGCTGCAAAGAGTGCAGCGAAGATTTACAAGAATACTGCCATAAATCGAGGGCCTGAGCTATACGGAGAGGTTGAGCAGATTAGGACTTTATTCCTTGGAGCGCAGGATGATGAGAGGTAATCTTATGGACGTGTATAAAATCATGAGGGATTCAGATAGGGTGATTGTACAGCGTGTTTTACCCAGGGGAGGGGAATCAATGATCAGAGGGAATAGGTTTAAGATGAGAGGAGAAAGATTTCATAGGAACCTGAGGGGCAATATTTTCACAATGTCAGATGGGTATATGGAATGAGTTGCCTGGGGCAGTAGCTGAGGCAGGTACTATAACAGCATTTAAAGGCCACATGGACAGGTATATTGAAAGGGAAAATTGGGAGGGATATGGGCCAAACATGGGCATATGGGACCAGCTTAGATGTGGCATATTGGTTGGCATGGATGAGTTGGGCAGAAGGGCTTATTTCCATGCTGTATGATTCCATTATTCTATGACCTGAGTAACTTGCATCGCTACTTGAACTGAATGATATACAGGCTGCTCAGATCATACCATTGCATTTTATTGGTGACGATGAGAATATTTTGTATGGTTATGGAAGAAAACTTGCTGAAATCTGTTCTCCAGAGATGCTGCCTGACCTGCTGAGTTACTCCAGCACTCTGTAGACTCACCAATCGTTTCTCTGAACACCTCCACTCAGTCCACCTGAACTTGCCGGATCTCCCAGTTGCTCAACACTTTCCATTCCATTCCCCTGCCATTCCCACACTGATCTTTCTGTCCTGGGCCTTCTCCATTGTCAGAGTGCGGCCCAGCGCAAATTGGAGGAACAACATCTCATATTTCGCTTGGGCAGCTTACAGTATGAATATTGACTTATCTAACTTCAAGTAACCCTTCTTTTCCCTCTCTATCCATCGCCTCCCCCAGTTCTCCAACCAGTCTGACTGCCCCCGATTACATTTTATCTCTGTTTGCTTTGTTGTTACCTTCACCTGGCTAACAATGATCTATTCTACATGCTCCTTGAACTCCATCCCCATTGTCTTGTTTTCACACCTTAAACTTCCTTATCTCTGCATCTCTCTCTCCCCTGACTATCAGTTTGAAGAAGGGTCTCGACCCGAAATGTCACCATTCCTGCTGAGTTACTCCAGCGTCTATCTTTGGTTTAAACCAGCATCTGCAGTTCCTTCCTACACAAGATCATGTCTGATCTGCCCCAGGTCTCATCTCTTCTTCTGTGGCCCTTTGTTCCCTGATCTTTCCAAAGTGCACTGACTTCCCATTTAAATAACCTCAATAATCTAACGTCCACAATACTACAGGGTAGGGAAATGTACACTCGTAAAACTATTCCTGATCAGAATTGTCGGAATATGGTCCAGTTTCAATGAAATCTACTGTAGTTGAAAGCAGATCTTCCTTCAACTCTATCAGACATTGTGTATAAAAGCAAGGGAAATGAATTAGTCATAATGCAGTTCAGTGGAAAGGTGATTAACAAATAGAGTGCAAAGGCTCAGTATATGATTTCCATTTCAAAGGAATATTACAGTCAGCTGCAGTCCAACAATGGAACTTGGTACAATTCTTCTTTTTTGAAAAAAAGAAACAGAGTTCTAAAGTAACTCAGCAGGTCAGATAGTATCTCTGGAGAACAGGGATAGATGATGTTTTGGGTCAGGACCTTCTTCAGACTGATTGCGAAGTGGTGGTGAGGAAGCTGGAAGAGAGGAGGGCGGAACAAAGCCTGGTAGGTGATAGGTGGATACAGATGAGGCGGGGGGGGGGGGGGGGGGGTGGCGGTGGGGGGGGGGGGGGGGGGGTTGAAAGGCATATATATGGTGGCCAAGGCCAGAGAAGAAAAGACAGAAGATGTAAGACAAAAGGAGTGAAGTTGGGAATTGTGAATCTAGACTAAGGAATGTAGGTGGAAAGAAAAGGTCAAGGAAGAAATGGGTATGAGTCCAGGTGGGACACATTGGAGAGAAGGGGGAAGGGAGAGGTAGGAGGGTTTATGTCGCCTACAATTGGGGAATTCAATGTTCACGATTCCCAATTCTTCAATCTTTTTGTTTCACACCGTCTGTCCTTTTCACCTCTGGCCTTTGTCCAACAAATCTGCCTTTCAAAATTACCCCCTGCCTGTGCCTACCTATTACCTGCCAGGCTTCACCCTGCCCCTCCTCTCATCCAGCTTTCTTTCCACCCCTACAATGTCTGAAGAAGGGTCCCAACCCAAAACGTCACCTATCCATGTTTTCCAGAGATGCTGCCCGACCCATTGAGTTACTCCTGAATTGTGTGCCCTTTTTTCTAAACCAGCATCTCAAATTCCTTCTTTTTGAGGTATTTTTGATATCATGCAATGTAAGTTGTATATTGCTCCAGAGATACTTTGACTATTTATTTTAGATAGTACTTTTGTCAATGGTATTGGCCATTAGTCAATGTGATCAATCCTTGAGTGGTGATATACTGTACTTGTGTTGGCAACATTGGCCAGCTGTCAGTAGTTTGGGGCTCAGTAACCAGCATTGGAATAACAATTGATATTGGGTAAAAGTTTCAATTCATCCATTATGTTGCAAATGTAGGCACGTCATTGTGATATCTTAAGCTCAGACACAGAATAATAAGTTAACTCACTGCTGACCGGAACTTCACTGCACAGCTGCACTGTGGTTTATGCAATAATTTACAATCCTCCAACATGGCGCTATTACAACTTCTCCTTCCTTAATGAAAAAGTTATTACCTTGTTGACATTTTTGAATATAATACAAACGGTATGAATTTATTACAATCTTGTCTGATAGTTTACTTTTATATAACAATAAAATAAGGGCATCAGGCATGTATGTTGCATATACACTGATATGTGCATTTCACAAAATCAACTTCACAAATTTAACCTAACCACTGGGTTTCTCCTTCTTTCTGGATATCTTCCCTGACCAAAAGTTATACAACCTTCTCCATGCCTCTGTAGAATTCCTTATCTACGCAACCAATTAAAGCTGGGGAATCCACGATCCCATCCGCCAATTTGTGAAATCTTGAGCTCAGACACAGAATAACAAGTTAACTCACTGCTGACCGGAACTTCACTTATTCAATCATTTACAATCCTCCAACCAAAGGTGGAGCTATTACAGTCGAAAGAAGAAATAAATGTTTACATTCCTATTCTGCTCCTTCCCCTCATCTCAGCCAACATCTTGATGCACCTATTGTCAAGTCTTCCCAGTATCTGCCTTGACCTTGCCTGCAGTGAACACTTCCTCCGTGTAGTCTACTAATTAATTATTCTAACCGCATGGGCCTTGATATTTACACATCCTGCCAATGCTTCAGGCGATTGCAGTGGTGTCATGAGCAAGTGCCAAGGACTGCTAAATGTGAAGGAATCAAAGCTGCTGTTTGAGAATTAAGCTCCTGCAATCATCAATGCTGTGGCCCTAACAGCTACAGGAGGTATAGCAGGGCAGCCTAGAGGAGGCTGCATTTCCACAAGAGTGGCAGCGATAATGTTTTGAATCTTGAGGAACCTTGCGTTATACAACAAGAGTTATGGCTCTCCATTCTGCTACCTCCTTTCAGGCTTAAGATGCAGCAGTGGATTGTCCACCCTAATCTAACTGCAGCGAACAAAGGATGCAATGGTGTCTTTCGGGTGAGTCAGGAGGAGTCAGAGTATGAGGTTCTCCTGTATCTGCACAAGCACCAGCAATGTCAATATTGAAGAGGCCATAACATTCAACTTCTGGAGATATGGTAAGCGTAGATCTAAGGTTGTACATTTGTCGGCTTGATTAAGTCTTGGAACCCCTGTGGAGTTGCTGCCTTACAGTGTCACACACCAGGATTGTAAGTTATTTGACTTCTGTGAATTGTTCTTAGTGTATAGGATAGAACTAGTGTACAGGTGATCTTTGGTCGGTGCAGGCACGGTGGACCTAAGGGCCTGTTTCCATGCTGTATCTCAAAACAAAAAAAAGGAACCAGTTTGAAAAAAAAACAATTATAAATAGAGCACTTTGAGCATATTGTGGTTATGAATGCAAATTCTTGTCTTTTCTCACCATATTGATCATATAAATTATGGAAACAGATTTTCAGCCCACCAACTGACTATCAACCATTCACTTCTATCACTAATCCTATAGTAATCCCTTTTCTTGATTTTCCCAGATTCCCATCAACCCCCACCAGATTCTATCGCTCACTAGAAACTAGGAACAATTTACAGCAGCCATTTAACTTACCAACCAAGTCTTTGGGATGTGGGAGGAAACCTGAGCACCCAAAGGAAACCAATGCGGTCACAGGGAGAACATACAAACTCCACACAGGCAGAACACAAAGAAATAGTAACTCTACCAGTTGCACCACTGTTCCACCCAAATGGACACAGTGACTCTATGGCTGACTCTCTGTTTCAATAAGCAGAGTGATCCTGGCTCACTCTACAATTAATGGCATTTTCTATTTTTCCCAAATTGTATTGTTTTATGACACCTAAAATAAGAAAAGTTTATTGCCTCAACAACACAATGCTTTATTTTGATTGTCATATTTTAGTCTGAAACTATTTATTTCACATTCTGCAATGTTCATTGGTAATACTGCAATGTGTTGATTGATTCTTTGGCAAGCAATCAATGAAGTAGCCACATATCTCAGGAAAAAGCATCAAAATAGATCCCTTCAACCGTACCGTGCCAATTATTCACATATGTAGGTGTCAGCAGAAATAATGGAGAAGAAAGCTAGTTATTAATCATACTGCCCATCCCCTGATTTATATTTTTGAAATGGATCACAATTTCCTTTTAATTAATGAGAATCTTTTAAAATTCAAAAGCATCACATTTCTGTTTTATTTTAATTGTTTAAATATTGCTTTGTGTTGCCATTCGCCCAGAATATATTGATTTAATGTCTTTTTTTTACATTTGATTGTATATTTAAATGCTAAAAATGAATTATGAATGAGTGCATTGTTCTACACACTGAATGAATAAAGTATGTTCCAGTGACGAAGAAGGGTAAGGACGGTAAAATAAGGGAACCTTGAACGACCAAAGAAATTGTAAATTTAGTAAAATAAAAAGAAGCAAATATAAGGTTTAGAAAGAAAATAAGGGCCGTTGAAGAAAGCAGGAAAGAACTCAAACGTGCAACTAAAAGGGTGAAAAGGGGCCATGAAAAGTCATTGGTGAGTCAGATGAATGAAAATCCAAAGATCTTTTTACATACATTAAGAATAAGAGGGTAACCAGGAAGAACCAGGTTGGACCACTCAAGAATAAATGAAGAAATTTATGCTTGGAGTCAGCAGATGTGGATGAGGTACTAAACAAGTACTTTGGTGTGTTTTCACCAACGAGGAGGGTACAGAGGACAGTGAGATCAGTGTGGGGGAAGACTAATGTGCAAGGGCAGTTTGAAATCAGAAAGGAGTTGGAGAATTTTGGAGAGCATTAAGGTGGATAAATCCCCAGGGCCTGATAGGGTCCATCCCAAGTTATTGAGAGTGGCTAGAGAGGAGATTGCAAGGGCCCAGACAAAGATCTTTGTATCTTCTCTCGCCACAGCTGAGGTTCAGAAGGACTGGAGAGTAGCCAATGTTAGTTCCTTTGTTTAAGAAAGGAAGTAGAGATAATCCAGGAAATTATAAACTTTATGTCAGTCAGTCATTGGGAAGATATTGGTGAGGATTCTTCCAAGAAAGAATTGACTTGCATTTAGAGGAGTATGTATTCATTAGGGACAGTCAACATGGCTTTGTTCATTATGGCGATTTATGTCTCATGAAGTTGGAATGCAAGTTCATCACTCCCTGAAAATGTCAACACAAATGGATGGTGTTGATGAAACAATTGAGCATGCTCGCCTTCATCGGTTGGAGCACTGGGTATAAACGTTAGGAAGTTTTGGTGCAACTCTATAAAAATTTGGTTAGGCCACATTTGGAGGATTGTGTGCAGTTTTGATTAGCACTACTTATTTTTGAAGGATGTGGAGACTTTGGTGAGTGTGCAAAAGAGAATGTTGCCTGGAGCAGAGAATATTAACTGCAAGGAGAGATTATTTTCTCTGGTGCATCAGAGATCGAGGGATGATCTGAAGGGAGTGTATAAAATTGTGACAGGCATAAAAGTATAGATAGTCAGAGATAGGCAGTTTCCAAGGCCAGAAAAGTCAAATATTTGAAGGCCTAGATTTCTGATAAGAGGGGGGAAAGTTTAAAGGAGATTTGTGAGACTTCTTTTACACAAAGAGTGGTGGGAGCTTGGAATGCACTGGCAGGGGAGATAGTGGAAGCAGATATGATGGCACAGTTAAGAGGCATTCAGACAGATAATAGACCAGTCATGAAATGAAGGGATATGGGCCATGTACAGGCAGATTGGATTAGTTTAAATTGGCATCATGGTGATCGAAACATAGAAAGATAGAAAATAGGTGCAGGAGGAGGCCATTCGGCCCTTCGAGCCAGCACCGCCATTCATTGTGATCATAGCTAATCGTCCCAAATCAATAACCCATGCCTGCCTTCCCCTCTTATCCCTTGAATCCACTAGCCCCTAGAGCTCTATCTAATTATCTCTTAAATCCATCCAGTGATTTGGCCATCCAGTGATCACAGACATCATCAGCTGAAGAGCCTACACCTATGCTCTACTGTTCTAGGTTCTATGCTCCCTTAACTATCTATCAGTTTCTGACTTCAAACTATTCTCCCACAGAATCTGCCTCAATTGCCTCCCTGTGCTGGTTTCATCCATCACACACTCATGTGTGGCTCAGTCCTTCCTGCACAACTCCAATGCTCAGACCTCCTGGCTGAAAGAACAACATTATAAACAGTACATAGAAACATGGAAAAATAGGAGCAGGACTAGGTCATTTGGCCCTTCGAGTCAGCACCGCCATTCAATATGATCATGGCTGATCATCTAAAATCAGTACTCCATTCCTGCTTTTTCCCCATATCCCTAGATTCCTTTAGCCCTAAAAGCTAAATTTACCTCTCTTGTACCACAGGTGACGTGCAATGCCCTTTACAGTGTCCTGCATTGGTTCATAACTGCATGATGGCCCTCACCCACTCTACCACCCTCCATGTTCACTATTTTTATCATTCGCAGTTGATGGATCAGCTGCAGCCTCCCTATCATTGAAGGAGTGCTTATCACTGCAGAAACCACTGCCTCTCCTAATTGACTGAAATTTTGGAGTCATAATCGGAGCTCTCCTTGCAACCCTCAGTGACAGAATTATCCTGACGAATAGTACCTCCTCGTTTTTGTTAGGATAATCTTCAAACCTGCTGTCCAAAGCTGACATCCCAGAATTAACAGTCAAGGTCAAGTTTGGAAGGGCCCTTTTGCTCTGTTGTGACCTACATACAGGAGAGAAGCAGCCTGGAGTACCGTGTGGATTCGTGCAGCTATAATCATAAAATGATAACATATAAGATCACAGAAGCACACTGGCTGAGATATTGGGTGCATGCCCCTTGTCGGCAGTGCATGTGCCTTGAAGCTGGCTGTGAGCAATAAATCGAAGACGAAGATCCCTGTGCGTGTGTTTGTTTAATGTGTAATTGATTTTGCACTCCAAGAAGCACACGGTCCTTCACAAATCAATCAACTTATTCCAATGGCAAAGGAACCAAAGCGATTGGAGCTGATAGATCTGTTGCAACCTTCACAGCCGTTGAGTTCAAGATAACTTCGTCCGCCTGGTCCGCCGTTGAGGTCTTGTAGGTTGGATCATTCTTAGTCTGGACCCTCATCCTCGACCTTACCGCCATGGGTGGCCCTACCAGAAAGCTGGTGCTTCCGACGGCATCGCTCTCGGAATCATGGGGACACGTGAAGCCTCTTCACCACGACAAGGTAAACGATCCGAAGAGGAGCAATAAATACACTGTTGGTGAGGCTGTTGGTGAATACAGAAATAGCCACTGGACGAATACAGAGCAGGTACATCATGACTTCAATCAATGTGCAACAATCATTTGATGTCAGTTCTACTTTTTTTCCAGATATGTAATACCCCAGGTGATGCCTCCTCTAGTGGGCCACATATCACTCAACAAAAAAGACACCGCTTTCGACACTATTTCAAGGGGACCAACAACTTCTTAAGAAGGGTCTCGACCCGAAACGTCACCTATTCCTTCGCTCCATAGATGCTGCCTCACCCGCTGAGTTTCTCCAGCATTTTTGTCTACCAACAACTTCTTATAGTTATTTATGATTGATATCTTCTGACTGGAATAAGATTTCAGAAGTATTTTTGCTAGCTATTTCAAGTGACAAAACTTTGAAGCTTGTGGTGTGGCATATGCATTGAAGTCAAATACAAAAGTATGTGAATAATATTAGACTCCACATCCACAGCACAGAATGGCTTCTTGATTCTGCACCAGTGATAAGTGGCAACTGTGCGAAGTTGCTGCCAGCCACCTCTGTGGTCCATGACATTGGATATGGTTTAACTGGCAGCCCTCACACTGCACCAAGTATTTTGTCACACAAAGCCACCAAGTCTATCCACTGCAGTCAAGGAGGAGGAGCTGGGACAGGAAATAGAATATCATGCAGCTACCAGCAAACATTGCCACTGAAATACCTAGGACAAACTTAGTTATGTATGGCATACCTCAATCTCATCAGCCATCAAATGCAAAATACAGTGTCACCTCTCTTAAGGGCCTGTCCCACGAGCATGCGACCATGCGGCAAGCGCGACCTAACGTGATCGCTTGAGCCGTACGGCCTCACGGGGCTGGTCCCACTTCGATCGCCGGAGCCGTATGGAGTTGTGCGGAGCTGGTCCCGACATCGCGCGGGGCTCCGAAAAACTGACCGTGTTCAAAAATTCCGCGCGGCAACGGCCTGCCGGCCCGCAGCCGCCTCGACGGGTGTGCACAGCGTCTCGACGGCGTATGCAGCGTCTTGACACCGTACGCAGCGTCTTGACGCCGTACGTCATGCGCGAACGTCCCACGGACTTCGCTCGAACTTCACGTCACTCACTCGACCTCCGCGCGGCCCCCACTTCCGGTTTGGTCGCGCTTGCCGCATGCAGGTCGCATGCTCGTGGGACAGGCCCTTTAGCCTACTCCCGTTCACCCATATTCCCCCATTCCTACATGTCTACTGGCATCATACTGGCATTTCCAAAGGAAATCCCACCCATTATTTTTATGACTTAATAATAAAACAAAACTCTAACATTCCTACCCCGAGCAATTGATCAAAATGCATATGCACTGTTATTCAAATTTAGATCTTTCCATGTCCTCTTCTTAATGCACTTCGGCAGAGAAAGGGCCAATCTGCTCAGATCCACGCTCTGATAGCTCAGTTCCTCTTGATCCGTGTTTGCTAGTTCTACAGTCTGTTGGGACTCGACCAGAAACAATTCCACCTCGATCTGTGCAGGTATAGATGTGGACAGCAAGGTACAAATTAGCATGGAGGCTACTGATTGATTAGGATCAATTGGAATGAATTGGGATCAATGGCTGGGAAGTGGATGCTCTTAATTTCATGCCTCCATCACCATCATCTCTCCTATTGTGTCTGCATACTTTCTTGCTGAAAGTGATCTGCTGAGGCTTAGCTCCACATAATTGGCCAAGGCTAGTGTATGCTGTTCAATGCTGCATTCATGGCATGTTCACTTTTAGAAAAGATCTGCCAACATTTCAGTTAAATGCCACACTTCATCCTTCACACATGTGGCCATTCTTTCCCCAGCAGAAGACATGATGCTGAAGACCACTGACATCATGCCATTTATGCTCAGTTTCTGTGCATGAATGTGTAGAGCAGCTGGGATGTCTGTCAATACAACGCTGATCCCTGTGGTTGTTGCAGAAGTATCCAAATGTTGGACAGAGCCTGGAGTGCAACATCTGCACCGAGCTGATGCAGGTGTAAAATAGTAAGATTAAACGAGAACTTACCAGTTTGAAGTTTGATCTGTATTTTATGAGGAGTTACGATGAGGGATTACGTGAAGAACCCGCTCAGTGCGCAGGTGCGGCATACTTCCAAGCAGCGGTGTGGAATCACAGATAGACACAGTTATTTTGAAGTAAACATAGTAAAGATAAGGAGACATCAATTTATTAGTTTGATCCATATAATGAGGGTGGGAGCGGAGGGCACGTAATCCCTCATCATAACTCCTCATAAAATACAGATCAAACTTCAAACTGGTAAGTTCTCGTTTAATCTTACTATTTTACTTCGGAGTCACGTGAGTGACTACGTGAAGATTTCAAAGCTCTGTGATTTCAAACCGTGTAACAGTTTCATTTCACTCACTGCCGAAGTTCTTGAGGGAGGAAGTGTTATCGTAATGAACCAATGAGTCTATTTGTAGAAAAACACAATGGTATTTTTTAAACAATAACAACAAAGAAATAAGTTGCTCCCCTGGGCTTAAATTAAATATTTGCAGTTCGTAAATCTTTACTGCAAATAAACCAGGTTTTGCCAACGGCTTATTATAAAATTTCTGAACGGTCTTTTCCCTTCCCACCATCCTGCTGTAGCCAGGATGTGGTGTATAGGCATGTCCATTCTTTAGCCGTCGACATGGATGCTGCCCTGGTGGAATAAAATTTGTACATGTTAGTGTTTATCCCAGCAGTTTCTAGCACCTGCTTGAGCCATCTCGCAATGGTTTGGCTCGTACCCCACCATAAGGTTTTTGTGACTGACCCACAAGGCTTTTCATCTCCCTCGAATATTCTGGTTGTGTCTATGTAGGATAGTAGGTAGGTCATGGCACATAACCGTGGTTCTGGTGGGTAAGCCACGACTGGATTAGGTGTTCCTGGTCTGCTCTGTTTGACCAGTCGCTGGATAACGACAGATCTGGTCTGGAGCTGTGATCATGTTGTCCAGTCGCAATAGGTGTAGTGACTGGACCCTCTGAGCGGATACAAGTGCCATCAACCTAAGCGTCTTTAGTGTAGCTTGCTCGAGGCCGGGGGATCTGGCTGGTGGCCATTCCCTGAGATATGTCAGGACCACACTGATATCCCAAATATGGGGATACCTGGGCTTAGGGCTTGATATTGTAAATGCCCTTCATCAGTTTTACCACCAGTGGATGGGATCCCATCGCCTGTTGTCCTGCCGCTGGTTTGAGATAAGCAGAAAGAGCACTCTGCGCTGTGTTGATGGCACTGTAGCTGATCCCTACATCGTGGTGTAGATGGCCAGGAACTCCAGTATGTTGGTGGCTGTAGCTGTTGCGTATGTTGTCCATGTTTCCTGGCAGTACTTCTCCCTTTTTTGATGCTGGTTAAGTACTGCCTCTTGGTGGATGTTCGAAGGGATGCCGACATGGTGGTGATGGTTTGTTTGGACAATCCCAGTTCCAGGTAAGGTCTGTTCAAACTTGCAACCCAGGCGTTTAATTTTCTCATGGCATGGGTGTTTAGCTTACCTGGTAGGTAAGTAGCTGATAGCCAAATATGTCTTTCGACATACCATTGCCAAATCATGTTGACCAATTTGTCGCATGATAATGATTTTATGCCACCCATATGGTTAATATAAGCCATCACCGTAGTATTTATCAATTTGTAACCGAACATGCAAGTGCTGCATATTAGATACATATGCTTTTAAACCATAAAAGGCGCCCAACATCTCTAGATAGTTATCCCAGATAGCCCTCTAGATAGATCAGTCTGAAGAAGGGTTTCGGCCCGAAACGTCGCCTATTTCCTTCGCTCCATAGATGCTGCTGCACCCGCTGAGTTTCCCCAGCAATTTTGTGTACCTTCTAGATAGTTAATGCCCAGTGTAAGTAGTAATGATGACTCTAGTTTAGTCCATCTACCACTTGTGCTGGATATGGAGTTAGTCGCTCCCCAGCCTTGAGCACTGGCATCTGTTTGAATAACTAAAGTAGGGTTAGTGATAAAGATAGGGCTGAAACTATGCCAAACGTTTTTTGCCCACCACTGTAGCTCTGATATTGCTTCAGTGGGTAAGTTCATGACACGATCATAGTGACCTGTATGTCGTTTTATTGCCCGTACCTTTGCTCTCTGTAAATTTTTTGATAGTGCAAAGGTCCGAATTGTGTAGCCGGAAATGCTGCTACCATTTCCCCAATTACTCTTGCTACTTGTCGAATAGTTGGTCGCTCGTTGACCATTAATTTGTTGCATGATTGTGCTAATTCAACCATTTTTGCCTTTGGCAAGGTAACAGTCATATGGACTGAGTTAATTGTGAAGCCCAGGTAGTCCATGATAGTGGATGGCTTCAACTTAGATTTATCTGGATGTAGGACGAACCCCAGAGTTTCGAGGAGCTGTTTTGTAGCTGATACTGCTGCCACAGCCAATTCCATCGTTTTCCCTACTATGAGAATATCCTCCAGATATGCCATGACAATATGTTTTTGTTTTCTTAGTATTGCCATGGCTGGGTTCAATATTTTGGTGAATAATCTTGGGCTGAAGTTCGACGATATGGGGCAATGCTTTGTACCATCCAGATAAATTTTAGGTATCTGCGATGATCCTTGTATATGGGTACTAGATAGTAAGCATCTTTAAGATAAATGCTTGCCATGAAGTGTCCTTTGGAATTCAGTTGTTTGGCAGTAACATATGTCTCCATTTTGAAATGTATATACTTAACAAATTTGTTTAGTGATGTTAAGTCAATGATGATGCGACAGACACCATCTTTTTTGGTTTTAGTGAATATATTCGATACAATTTCCAAAGGTTCATGTTTGGTCTTTTCGATGACCCCCTTTGTGATAAGTCTCACCAGTTCAGCTTGTCCCTCACGTTTCTCTTTGACGGAGGGAGAAATACCCTTTGGGGCCATTGTTGAACTGGCGGCGTTTTTTCTGACATGAATTGTATTTTATATCCTGTAATGTTGTTGAGTATATACTTGTCACTCGTGACCATACCCCATGCTTCTTTAAACAAGTGTAATCTCCCCCCTGTTAATAAAGCACCCTTATTCTTTATATGCTGGTAGGGACCAGACCCACCTACCTCCATGGTTATTGGCGATTCTGTTTCTTCCTTTTCCTGAAGATTTTGTTCTGACGTGCTGGCGATGTTGGGGGGTGGCGCATTTTCCAGAGGGTCCGCTGCGGGCCCTGATCTGAAAGATCTTTGGGGATAATGTGCGGACCCCAAGCGTTCACCAGTCCCATATTGCGGACGTCGACTGGTGGATGCCGTGGGGTGCTGTCACTTGGGTATCGGAGGTCTTGGTTTGCTCGTCCGGGGGCCTGCCCTCATTAGGCCGAAGGTTTTTGATGCTTCCTGCATCTCCTTCAGTTTTTATTGAAATCTTTCCCAAATAGCAGCGCGTCCGTCTCCGCAGCTGGGGCTTTACACAAGCCAGCAAATTTGGGATTGAGGGCAGGTCTTATGTTTCCCTCCGGAGATTGTTGATCTCAAATTGTGTGGTACACATTAATGCCAGCACATCCTGCTGGCAGGTATCCATCTCCGTGGTCTCCACGGAACGAGCAAAGGCTGTGATGGCTGACGTCAGGAGCCTTAGGATCCGCTGTAGCTTGAGTTCTTGGGTCTGGATGTGTGACCCACATGCCCCCAGATTTGGCTGTTGACACTTTTTACTTTGAGGGCCTCACCGTTTTCTGGTGCTGTGTTGTTTCAGCACCTCAGCGAGCACCTTTTCCAGTAATGGTAGATGCTGGCCGCCATTCTTGGTTCCAGCGGTGCTCCAGCCCGTGGGGTTGCTACAAGCGGTCCATCACACCCAACAGCTCTTCATGTTCCTGCACCCCTGGCATACTCCCGAATTCGTCCGCCTGCCCCTGTTCCAGACCAGCCCAGCCCTGGTCACCAATGCTAGCCTCCAGTAATGAGGGAGCAGAGGGCAGTGCATGAGGCACTGTGGAGGGGGTGCCTGACCTCCCTCCGCGAGAGCGCTCTTTCTGCGCATCTCGCTGGAGCTGCTCCAATTGCTGTTGGATGCAGCTCAGGCGGCTGTCTCTCCTCCATTTAGGTGGAGACATGTCCCCGTCCGACGAATCGGACGCCACCGGCCGGATGCCTGTTCGGATGGCTAGACATCCAGCCCGCAGTTCAGGCACTAGCGGGACTGGGCTCGGCGCGGTGATGGGGATAGCGGGGCGACCGGTAATTGTTCCTACCGCCTGTTGCTGCCCCCCCTGCAATGGAACGCTCCTCCGCTGGAGTCGAGCGGGGGACAGGTTCTTATGGAGCTTTTGCCTTGTAGATGCGAGAGCGCCCCTCAAGCAGCGCATCTCACAGGCATCTGCTCCGTGAGCCGCTCCAGCGGCTTAGGCGGCTCTCTCTCCCCCCGTGCGGGTGGAGAGACGTCCCGTCCGACATCGGGAACACCTGCCGGATGCCTCTCGAGTGGCTATGCGTCCAGCCCGCTGCTTCAGGTACTAGCGGGCTGGCCTCGGCACGGTGTCGGGGAATTACGGAACACCGGGTAACGCTCCTACCGCCTGTTGCTGCCCCCCTCCGCAACGGGAAAACGGGGGACAGTTTTATCCAGAGCCTTTTTCTCTGCCTGTAAAAAACACAAGCAGAAAAAGGCTCACCTGTAAAAGAAAACCCGACCTCAGGGTACTCACCTGACGGTCCGGTTCATGCTGTAACGGGACAGCCTAACTCCCGTGGCAGCCGCTGTTGCACTGCTGGCGTAATGCCGCGCCTGCGCACTGAGCGGGTTCTTCACGTAGTCACTCACGTGACTCCGAAGTAAAATTAGTACGTTTGGTAAAAGGTCTATGAGGGAGAGGCATGATTTTGCTTTAAACTGAGAAGTTTAAAGCATCAAGTGCATCAAGATGGCGTCGCGTGCACAACGCGAGGCTCTGCGTCTCTCCAGTTTTCACAAATTAGTAGTATTCTGGTTACTAGTTTCAGTACTTTTCACTCGGTTCAGTCGTTCGAACACATCGTATGGCCCACAAGAACTTTTGGATCTCGGTTTTCTCTGTACAGTCAGTAAATTAGACGACCTCCAACTACCGCCGGAGATCACCAGGACACCGCGGTCTAACGTGTCAGCTCCTCTGACAGGAAGTGCCCGGAGGCGGCGCAGAGACCGTAAACAAAGACGTGGGAAGCGGGCTAGACTAAAGCTAAACCCTCACCAACTAGCTCTGCCCAGCATTTTCCTCGCCAACGTTCGGTCTCTGGTGAACAAAATGGACGCACTACGGCTACGGATCACGTCACACAAACGGATACAGACTGCAACGTCATCACACACACACACACACACACACACACACACACACACACACACACACACACACACACACACACACACATCGCAAAGGCGGGGGCCAGGGAAAGTGGGGGAGCACTCTCAGCGTGATGAAGAGGAAGGTAAACGACTGCCACAGTGTACGGTAAGTCCTTTAGAGAGCGCGGGGGGGGGGGGGGAGGGGGGGGCGATGGGGAGAGAAGTGGAGAGAAGGGGAAAGAACGGGGGAGAAGGAGTGGAGACACTTTTAAGAAGTATAATAAAGTTTAGCGGGCATTTTGCCTACTGGTATGTTTTCCTTGGTCCTGAAAACTCCAATGAGCCAATCAAAATGCCCGGTCAGCGAAGGAGATTGCCTACGGCTGCCCTCGACGGCCTGTAACTAAATAGTGACCCCTCTCCACTCCAACATGCTGAAAATTTTTCCGCGACCTAGCTGAGGCCACGAGTATTCAGGAACTTCCCTCGAGCATGAAGGAGAGTTCCAGTGACCTCATAGGACCTCCAAGGACCACGTGTTGACCATGCTGCGAGTTTGAAGGTCGAAGACACTCTTCTAAACTCGCAGATTTGGTCGCCCAAGTGGGACAGCCCCTTTAATGTCCCAAAGTTCTTTGAAAATTAGATCATGATAGCTATACCACAAAAACAGGAGATAGACACAAGAAGCTGGAGTAACTCAGCGGGTCAGGCAATATCTCTGGAAGAAAGGAATAAGTGATGTTTCGAGTTGAGAAAAACAGGTGCAGCATTCCTTAAAAGACAAATAAAGTAACCCCAATTCCCAATCCTGCACTCTGCCATCTAACCCCTCCCACCACCAACATTTAGGATACTCCATTTAAATGTCCATGTCCTTTTGATTTTCACATATGACCTATAATGAGCTCCCTGAGTTAGATCTAAAAGTTGACCAACTATTTGCGTGTGCCTGGGACATCTCAGGAGGTTGGCAATGCTTGAAATGGAGCACACCACAGCATAACTGGGCTCTCTGCACAATCTCTCCTGTGAGATACATCATCAAATCCTTCAGCTGGCATCAAGAGCTCAGCTTTAAATTACTGAACCTGCCTAACAGACGGAAAATATTGTGGAACAGAGATTATTATTTTTGCCGGCTGCACCTGTCCAGATCCGGCAGAGATAATAGCTTCACATCTGCTTGAGGGTAAACTTTTAAATTACAGTGTCTGAGAAACATCATTAAGTAAATTGTTCCAGATCTCTGTGGGGTTTCTGCCCTATGGCTCCGATGCATTGATTGAATGTTAAAGCCTGAAGGTGAGATTGCCGGCCTGTGACTGCAGTGTGAAATGGTCACTAACAATTATAATTACAGTCCCTTAGCCAATTTCGCTAAAAGGTTAAATATTCATGACAGAATTCACGACATCCTTTGACTGCCAATGTATTTACTGATCACTGCCGATGCTTAGAGGTTTCAAAGCTAAATTGATATTACTGGTAATGGAGGCAGAGGAATTAATTTGCTTCTTTGAACCACCGTGATGATTAACCAGTCATGTACTACTTATTCTACTTATAGTAGTTCTTTGTGGATAACGTTGTCCCTGTGGAGACTGTACACTGTCTCCCCAAAAACAAGCCCAGGGTCAAAGGTGACATAAAGGCCATTCTCAACTAGAAGAAGTGGGCCTTCAGGAATGGTGACATGGATGAGGTGAAAGGGGTGCAGAAATACCAGAAAGCGAGACTGAGATAGGGCAAGGCCATATGGGATTCTTTCAACAACAACAAGATCACCCTGGAAAAGTACAACGCCGAGCAGCCCGCTTTGTATGTAATGACTACAAGCGCAAATCAAGCGTGAATAATATACCCTAGAGCTCCGCAGAATCAGGCTAAGACTTATTGCAAATTACAAGGAGATTCACAAAATCAAGCCTTCAAATCTCCCATCATCCCAGAGCACCGACTGCCATGAAACAAGAGTAAATAACGGTCCCTGCATCATCAACTCGCTAAATTTCAATAAACTTTGCTACCAATATTCCCTTTACCCAAGGACGATAAGGGAATGGGATAGGTTACCACCCAACACACGTCCTGCTCCCGATGTTAAGTCATTTAAAAAGGGGATTGAGCAACTAGATCACCTCAACTTGGTCAAAAAGGCCCACTTCAAAATGTAATCACTACTCTACTCATTCCGACCTGCACGGGATAACCACTGATGAGGTGTTTGCGCAGTAATCAATCAGAACCGGAAGGACGACTACAGGAGGAAGCTGGAGCTGAAACTTCAGCAGAACAGCATGAGGATGTGTGGAGT
This sequence comes from Amblyraja radiata, assembly GCF_010909765.2. Taxonomy (NCBI): domain Eukaryota; kingdom Metazoa; phylum Chordata; class Chondrichthyes; order Rajiformes; family Rajidae; genus Amblyraja; species Amblyraja radiata. The sequence continues at coordinate 61,336,432 of NC_045960.1, forward strand.
GATATGAAGAGCATTACAGGCTACATGAAGACCAGTGGCCTGGGAAGGGAAAGCAATCAGGATTGGGCCAACAAGCTGAACCTGTTCTTTAACAGATTTGATGTGGAGGCCTCTGCACACCCTCCCCCCTGCTCCCCAACAGACTCTCCCCCTCAAACACCCTGGTCCACTTCCTCTGCCCTTTCTTTGTCGTGCCTGACCATCAAGGCTGAGCAGGTGAGGAAAGAGCTGAGCAGATTCCACCCACACAAAGCCACGGGTCCCAATGGTGTCAGCCCCAGGGTACTCAAGGCGTGTGCCAGCCAGTTGTGTGGAGTACTCCAGCACATCTTCAACCTGAGCCTGAGCCTGAGCCTGAGCCTGGAGAGGGTTCCTGTGATATGGAAGACATCCTGCCTGGTTCCTGTACCAAAAGGACGCTCCCCAGCTCCTCCAATGACTACAGACCAGTGGTGCTGACTTCACACATCATGAAGTCCCTAGAGAGGTTGGTGCTCACTCTGCTGCGACCCCTCGTTAAACCCTACCTGGACCCTCTGCAGTTTGCTTACCAAACAAAGATGGGGATTGAGGATGCCATCATCCACCTGCATCATTGTTTCTATGCTCACCTGAATAAGCCGTGAAGTACTGTGAAAGTCATGTTTTTTAATTTCTCCAGTGCTTTTAACACCATCCGGCCTGCACTGCGAGGGAGCAAACTGATGAAGATGCAGGTGGATGTTTCATTGGTGTCCTGGATCACCAACTGCCTGACTGGATGACCACAGTATGTCAGGCTACAGAACTGTGTCTCGGACTAAGTAGTGAGCAGCACGGGGGCCCCACTGGGACGGTCCTCTCTTCCTTCCTGTTCATCATCTACATCTCGGACTTCAGATACAACTCGGACTCCTGCCACCTGCAGAAGTTTTCAGATGACTCCGCAATTGTGGGATGCATCAGTGAGGGGAGGGAAGCACTAGTATGGGTGTTGTGGGCTGATGGGACTGGTTTCCAGAGGGCTAGTATGGATATTGTGGGTCGAATGGATTTTTGGGCTGGCGGGTCAGTGACTCAAGCCTGTTGTGCTGGCAGCTCACTCACTCACGGGTGGTGGGGCGGCAGTTGACTCACGGCTGGCTATTCCTTGAAATTCCATTTCAAGCAGGGTGCAAGGCCACTAAAGACTGTGAGTTGTGACCTCTCCCTCCTCCATCTTGCAGAGACTGAGCCATGCCCACACTTCTGGGTTTTATAGACCCTCCCCCCTCCCACCAAAAGAGACGTGGCCCTCATGGCGTGATTGACAGGAGAGAGAATCTCAACATTTTTTAAACACTAATAACTCTTTTATTTTTCTTCGATGGGAAAAATCCTCTTGTCCTGCGCAGCGGAGGGGGACTGAGTAAGATGGCCAAAAATCACAGCCGTAAGTGACAGCGTTTTATCTAAAATCAATATACAGAACAACAGGAAGTGATCAAGATCAGACTTTTAGTAATATAGATGCTCCGAAATGGAATAATTAAATTCTTACTTGCAGCATCAGCACCACAGGTTGTAAACACAGCACTCAATAGATAACACAATATTGAAACAAAAAAAAGAAGATGAAAAAGGCTTAGATTATTTTCTAAATGGGGAGATTTTCTAGATTTTCTAAATCTAGAAATCGGAGGTGCAAAGGAAGTTGGTAGTACTGGTCCCAAAAAGTTAATCTGCAAGTTGAATCAGTAATTAAGAAAGCAAAAACAATTTATTTCGAGAGGGCTTTTATACAAAAACAGGGATGTAATGTTGAGGCTCTCTAAGGCGCTGGTCAGGTAACATTTGGAATATTGTGAGCAATTTTGGGCACCACATCTGAGGAAGGATGTGCTGGCTCTGGAGAGAGTCCAGAGAAGGTCCACAAGAATAATCCCAGGAATGAGTAGGTTAACATATGATGAGCATTTGACGGCATTGGGTCTGTATTCGCTGGAGTTTAGAAGAATGAGGGGTGGTCTCATTGAAACATACAGAATAGTGAAAGGCTTGGATAGAGTGGATATGGAGAGGATATTTCCACTAGTGAGCGAGTCTCGGACTAGAAGTCATAGCCTCAGAATTAAAGGAAGTTCTTTTCAGGAGACGAGGAGGAATTTCGGTAGTCAGAGGGTATGAATCTGTGGAATCCGTTGCTACAGAAGGCTATGGAGGCAAAGTCTGGATATATTTAAGGCAGAGATAGATCGATTCTTGATTAGTACAGGTGTCAGAGGTTATGGGGAGAAGGCAGGAGAATGGGATTAGGAGGGAGAGATAGATTAGCCATGTTTGAATGATGGAGTAGACTTGATAGGCCGAATGGCCTAATTCTACTATCATATGATCTTATGATCTTATGACCCTTCTACAGACTAATTGTAGTAGGGGGGGAGAAAGCTGGAAGAGAGATGGGCGTGGGTCAAATCCTGGCAAATGATACAGGGGAGGAGGGTTTGATTGGCAGATGGTTGGACAAAGGCCAGAGATGAAAAGATAAAAGTGTGAGATAAGGAGATAAGGATAGAAGAGGCATGAAATGTGAAGCCAAACAAGGAATAAATGTGGAAGGGGACAGAGATGAAGGAGAAAAGCAGAAATGAATGCCATCCAGGTGGGGGGCACAGGGAAGATAGGGGGAAAAGCGGGAGGAAAGGGAGGAGGTTTGTTACTGAAAATTGGAGAATTAAATGTTCATACCATTAAGTTGTGAGTTAACCAAGCAGAATACGAGATGTTTTTTCGCCAATTTGTGTGTGGCCTCACTCTGGCAATAGAGGAGGTCCAGGACCGAAATGTCTGGATGGCGATGGGAAGTGGAATTAGTTAGTTAGGAATTAGTTAGGAATTAGTAAGAGGAATTAATCAGCTATGGCAATTGCTCTGCTCTTCACCGCCTGAACCTACAAAGAATAGTGAACACAACCCAGTCCATCACGGGCTCATTACTTCCTTCCAGACAATCTTTGGCAGACCGAGTGCAAAAAATCAGCGAATTGGTCACCTTATGTACGATTGGTCACATTTCACGCTTCTTCTATCCTTATCTCCTTATCTCACATTTTTTCTTTTCTTTTTTTTTTCATCTCTGGCCTTTGTCCAACCATCTGCCATCAAAGCTCCACTCACCTGTGTCCACTTGCTGGGCTTTGTTGTGACTTCACCTCTCTTCCAGCTTCTCCCCACTACTACAATCAGTCTGAAGAACAATCCTGACTCAAAACGCCACCTGTCCATGTTCTCCAGAGATGCTGCCTGACCCACTGAGTTACTCCAATACTTTGGTCTAAGTCTTATGCTGACTGTATTTCTATATCATATCTGGAATATTAACGTTTGTTCAAATTATTTTTTATTCTTTTATAGTGGAAAGTATAATAATTATTAAATAGACATGTTTGTTGCTGGGGAGAAAATATTATTCCTCCCAATTAGATATTTTTGATGATTCTATTATCGGGAAACTAGTAACCTTTTATATTTGAATAACAAACTTTTGAGAAGGTTGAGGGAACTACAATGTTAACAAAAGGCTCAGTACAGATTTTGGTCCATCCCACCAAAACATTCGCTTCCTGGTGTCTAAATTCTCTGACGTTTTACTTCCACCTCTTTGAAGATTCTCTACGTTCTTCTGATGTTCACATCTGTATTCACCATGCATGTTAGTATCTAAGAGGTAACCATACGCCTACAAACCTGCAGCATGGAGCCTCACTGGTTGGTAGCACATATCGGAAACACACGCACATTTGATTTTAATAACATTTAAATGAAGGCTCGGAGAGCCATGCATCACAAGTGTCTAAAGGTACAGTGTGTGACTGGCAGGCAGGCTCCCTGTCAGAGGTACTAAGTGGGAATAGCATCCCGCAGCTCTTGTCTGTCGGGGTCATTGAGGCTGAATTATCAGTGGGGATCGACTGATTCAGAAAAACAACTGAAAGAGATGAAAATTCAGAGGAAGAATTACCACATGAGAAAAGTTGGAAATAGACAGCAGCACACTTTATGATGTCTGACTCAAATGCTTAAACATTTTGCAGGAATTTTAATCAGCTCACAAAGTTAATAATTTGAGATGTGGGATTAGAAAAGCTTTCACTCCAAAATCAGATTCTAACATGGCCTGATCAGAAGTCCATGGAAAAATTGAGCCTCTCTCTCAATCACTGTCAGTCCCCTGTGTGGGAAGGAGCTGCAGATGCTGGTTTACACCAAAAATAGACACACAATGCGGGAGTAACTCAGTGGGTCAGACAGCATTTCTGGAGAAAAGGAATGGATGAGATTTCAGGTCGAGACCCTTTTTCAGACTGAGTTACTCCAGCATTGTGTGTCTTTTCACTATATCACTGACCTCCCCTTGCAATAAGAACCCTGTTTATGCTCATTGACAACAATCTCCACCAATATCAGAGAACTGACCAAAACCTACTGCACTCCACCAAGATCTGACTCTCAGTTGATTATCAATCGACCACTCAATCAATGCTCAATCATCACAGTTAGAAAATAATCTACGCCTTTATTCCGACCACCAAAGTGCATGACTCCACAATTTACTATACTATATTCCATCTGGGACATCAGGTCCCAAAACTGTAATGATGCCTGTCCATGTTTTCTAGAGATGCTGCTGAGTTACTCCAGCACTTGGTATCTTTTTTGGTAAACTGGCATCTGCAGGTCTTTGTGTCTACTACTTAGATCAGGTTGTTTTTGCTGAATCCATCTACTATCCAAGTAGTCTCATGCCAAACTGTAAACCTCAATGGTTCTAAGCATACATTTTCTAAAAAGCACATGGGCCAAATTTAGCCGGGAATTGCTGGCACTGTAGAATTACATTAAGAAGTTGTGAACTTGCTGACAGTGGTGTGCTGATTCCAAACATCTTCAGTGGATCTTCCTGAATCTACCTTGGGATTTCTGCTGACTGAAGCTGTTCCAGGTTAGGCCTGACAAAGCAACAGCAGATTTTTTCATCTTCTTCTTCTTCTTGCGTATGGCGTGCACAGCCTATAGTTGTAAGACAACTTGTTCTGTTGATCTTCAGGTGTGCACGCCAGGTTGATTGCATTCGTCGAAACAGGGTGGACCACATGATGGTTGCAATCTCCCACCCCATCTTTTAATCTGAAATAAAGAGAGGGAATGTTGGAAATCCTCAGCAGGTCAGGCAGTATCTGTGGTGAGAGAAGCAGGACAAACCGTCTGGGCAATTAACTTTATGCTGACCGATGGAGTTGGAAATAAAAGTGTTTTAGGTTACAAAGAGCAATAATGGAGCGAGCAAAGATAAAAGTTGGTAATAAGCTGGGGGCCAAAAAAATGTGAATGATGCAGATGAGGGACTCACCTCCATCTTAGTGACTGAGGGAGAATAGCGGATGCTGGTCAGGCTCAGCTGAACTGTATGAGGGAGATATAAACAGATGAAATGTATAAGAATGGAGGAGGGAGGGAAGAAGTGTTAAAGAGGGGGAAAGGTACAAAACACTGTAATTGCTGGAAACCTGAAACAAAGGCTTAGGTTTAGGTTTATTAATGTCACATGTACTGAGGTACAGTGAAAAGCTTTGTTTTGCCTGCTATCCATGCAGATCAGATCATACTATACTTAAATACAATCAAGGCAAACTCTATTACAATAGGTAGAGCAAAGGGGAAAATAATGAGTATGGAATATAGTTCTCAGCCTTATAGCACATCAGAGCCTTGGACAAAGTCCAATGTCCACAATGGGGCAGTGTTGAAGTAGACTGTATTCTAGCATATGGAAGGACGGTTCAGAATCATGATAGCAGAGGAGCTGGCAGTTCCGGAGAATGGGCATGAGAATGCTGGATGTACTCTGCAGGTCAGGCAGCAACTATTGTTATAAGGTCATAAGGTCATAAGTGATAGGAGTAGAATTAGGCCATTCGGCCCATAAAGTCTACTCCACTGTTCAATCATGGCTGATCTATCTTTCCCTTCTAACCCCATTCTCCTGCCTTCTCCCCATAACCTCTGACACCTGTACTAATCAAGAATTGATTAGAAAGCATAATTAATCGAACAGGTTAATGACTGTCCCTCTGAGCTGGTAATTCTATCCTTCTCACATGGACTTCAACTGAAATTCTACCCTTTCATTATTTGGACCCATTTTGTTCAAACCACTCATTGTATATTGAGGCAGAGTTCTTGATGCATCCTCAATTTCACAATTAATGGCAGGCATCAGCACATTTTCTTAACTTCTCTCTAAATAACACAGATTCACTCTTTCTCAAAGATGTCGTGATCCATTGTGACGCTGTAAACACTCAACAGGTCTAAAACTTATCATAAGATTTGCCAGCAATTCCCGACTACCCTCAGGCATTGGATTACTCTGGAAAAAACTTTTCTCCAGTACATTAAATGAAATATAATTAACCATTGTAACAGAACCAGGACAATAAGAAAAAAAATATTACTTGATTCAGTATCAAATATGGTTCAAAAGCAGCATTTATGTTTTACATAGGCAGGTTTGAATTTTTCACTCTCCCATTCTCTCATTCTGAACTATCCAGATTGTTATTATTTTGGGTGGAGGCTGACCAGAATATATAAAATAGGTTATTAAAAGATTTGAAAACAAACATTATGATCTGGAGCTATATATATTATAGGATAACAGGCAAAAGAGTAACAATGTTTTAAGAAAAAAAATAGAATGATATAATGACAGAAAATATGGAAGATGGCTGGAATTGAAGTTCTTTTTGTACGATAGGTATTTAATCTTGAAACTTAGGGAAGTTTTATTTTGTGTGATGCTAACATCACCTCTGTACACACTGAAAACAAATCAAACTGGTGCAGCCGTGCAATCAAGAATTGCCTTTGATTTTTTCCAACGATTGTTGGGTCCATTGCATTATCTGTTCAGGGGTCAGGGCATCTTCCATTTCCATTCAATCTCATTACTTTAAGGTGCTGATCCAGCAGACTCCTGATTGAAGTATGACATTCCTTGCCAAATTACTTTTGCACTTAAAAGAATTCAATCGACTGTATTTCTTTTTAGTTGGAATATTTTGATCTTCATTTTGAGGAATGCATATGATATCCTTTCTCTTGGCAAATTTCTCATTTGAAAGCACCATTCTAATTATAAGTTGGAAGCACAAAGGTGCAAAATATCTCATTAATAAATAGCCACAAAGTTAAAGGCTGCAATTCAGCAAAAATGGTAGTTGATATAGATAAATTAGAATAGATTAGTTTTTTGTCATATGCACAGGATGCAATGAAGTTCCTTGCCCACCCGAAGCACACAGAGTAAATAATATACATACAGTAATACAAAATAACAAAAGCAATAATAAATAAATACAATGGTGAATCCAAAGCAGCAGATTATTGCAAGATTGTAGTGCAATCTGAAGCATTGCAAAAACGATTGAAGTAAAATTTCAGAATAACTGAATGAGGTGGAGTTAATAGTATGTGAAAGGCTCTCCTAGAGGGAGAAGATAATGACGGGGAAGTTACATTTGATCTCTGTTTGCTTTGTTGTTACCTTCTCCTAGCTAACAATGATCTATTCTACATTTTCCTTGATCTCCGCCCCCTTTGATGTCTCGTTCTCACACCTTACACTTCCTTATCTTTGTACCTCCCCCTTCCCTGACTCTCAGTCCGAAGAAGTGAATCCTTGGCGATACATCCAGCCATCCTGATGCAACTCATCGTGAAGATGGATTGGCTGGAAGGAAGTAATGAGCCTGTGATGGACTGGGCTGTGTTCACCACTCGCTGTAGGTTCAGACAGTCGAGAGCAGAGCAATTGCCTTTCCAGGTAGAAATTCAAGCGAATCCTCATGTACATGCAAAATGTTTCTGATGCCTAAGAAACTAAATACACTCACTGGTTATAAGAATTAGAAATGAGAGAAGGAATGTGCAGCTATGTCATATTTTAAACGTTAAAGGGGCTGTCTCACTGCTGCGACCTAATTGGCGAATTTAGAAGAGTTTGCCCTCGACTCATACTCGCAGCATGGTCGACACGATGTCCTCGGAGGTCTTTGTAACTCTCCTTCATGCTCGTGAGTAGTCCCCACGTACTCGAGGCCTCAGCTAGGTTGCGGCGTATTTTTCAACATGCTGAAAAATGCCCGCGTGTAAAAAAAGGTCGCCATGGAAAAAATCTGTATTTTTTTTACTCGTAGGTTTAGTCGAAGTAGGTCATAGTGGGTCGGCATGTTATTCGTAGGTAATCATAGAAACATAGAAATCGAGGGTAGTTGAAGGTAATCGAAGGTAGTCAAAGGTAGTCGTAGATAGTCTTCAACATAATCGAAGGGAAGTCGAAGGAGGTCGTCTTCACTCTCCACTATTCGGTGTCCAATTTTCCTGAAGCTAGTCGAAGCTAGTCTTCAACATAGTTGAAGGAGATCGAAGGAGGTCTTGTACATAGTCGAAGGAGGTCTTCAACATGACACTTTTTCAAACTCTCCTAAACTCTTCTAAACTCGCCAATTAGGTCGCCGCAGTGGGACAGTCCCTTCAAGGGGCTGTCCCACTGCGGCGACCTAATCTGCATGTTTAGAAGAGTTTACCCTTGACTCAAACTCGCAGCATGGTCAACACGTGTTCCTAGGTGGTCCTATGAGGTCACTGGAACTCTCCGTCATGCTCGAGGAGTTCCCGCTTACTTTCGGCCTCAGCTAGGTCGTGGAAAAATTTTCAGCATTTTGAAATATTTTCTGCAAGTAAAAATTGGTCAGCATGGTTCTTTTGAACTCGTAGTGCAGTGGAGTGGGGTCGCTATGTAGTTACAGGCAGTCGAGGGCAGGCGTAGGCAATCTCCTTCGTTGACCGGGCATTTTAATAGGCTCATTAGAGTTTTCAGGTCCAAAGAAAACCGACCGGTAGGTTAAATGCCCTCCAAACTTTATTAAACGTTGTCTGACTTCTTAAAAGTGTCTCCACTCCTTCTCCCCCCCTTCTCACCCCCTCTCTCTCCTTCTCTCCCCTTCTCTCCCACCCCCCCCCCCCCCACCCCACCCCTCTCCGCACTCTCTAAAGGACTTACCGTACACTGTGCAGATGTCTTTTACATTCCTCTTCATCGCGGGTGTGAATTTCAGATGGAGCTCCCCCGCTTTCCCTGGCTCCCGCCTTCGCGAAGTGTTTGTGTGTGTGTGTGTGTGTGTGTGGTTCATTCAGCCCATTGAGTCTGTGCTAGCTCAAAGACCAATTACGGTCTCCCGCCAATTTCCCTTAAAATCGATTCTCCCCATACTTGGCAAATCTACTTGCAATTCCACAATTATCCTGAAATGCAAAAATAATCCCCAGCTTCTCTCTATACCGCAAACTGTATTCTGAACTTTATTAAGAATGAGGGGTAAGCCATTTAGAACGGAGACGAGGAAACAATTTTTGTGAGGTGAGTTTGTGGAATTCTCTGCCTCAGAGGGTGGTGGAGGCCGGTTCTCTGGATACTTTCAAGAGAGATCAAGATAGGGCTCTTAAAGATAGCGGAGTCAGGGGATATGGGGAGAAGGCAGGAACGGGGTATTGATTGGGGGAATGATCAGCCATGATCACATTGAATGGCGGTGCTGGCTCGAAGGGCCGAATGGCCTACTCCTGCACCTATTGTCTATTGTCTAATAAGGTGAAGACGAAGAGAATCACAAATGGTGTAGATGCCATTGCAGAAAGTCTAGTGAATGTCTGTCAATCATAGCTGACCTGTCTGGAAAAGGTATAAGCAGAGGTAGTTTAATGAAACTAGTGCGTGAAGCTTTGATTTATGGAGTAAGAGCTATTCTAAGTTTTGGTCAAGGTACATTGGCAAACAGTGAGAAGAATTACATGAAAATGGAAAAAAGGATCATCTGAGTTTGCTTATGGAATGAAAAGGTTTCAGTGATTCCTAATAGAATGGCATTTCACTTTGATTGCAATTGTGGAAACATTATCATGGCTACCATACTACAATTCAGATTTTGGGAAACTGGTTTTAATTGGTTGAAATGATTTTTCAGAAACAATTGGATGTAGCCAACTGTTGGATGTAGCTAAGAACACATTCTAAAATGTATATATACAAAAATGTAAAAAGATTGAGCTCAAACAAATATCCAAATAGAAATATGAAACATTAATGATGATATGACCTCTTGATAGAAGAAAGTTGTGTTAAATTTGGACACATACCGAAATATGTTGAGAAGACAAATTTTGGAAAAGCTTCACCAGAACATTGCAGTATTGTGAAGTTGAAGGTCCTGAAGGGTTTTGACAGGATGGATATGAAGAAGATGTTTCCTTATGTGAAAGAATAAGGAACTAGATTTACTGTTTAAAAATAAGGGGTGTCCAGCTAAGACATTTTTCCCTTTTGGCCAACATGAGTTTTTGGAACAATGTCTCAAAGATCAGTGTAAGCTGGGTTTATTTAATATTATTTAAAGAGAAGTTGATAAGCAAGAGCTTGATATTTTACCAGGATAATTAGGAATACAGAGTTGAAGTTAGATTAGCCATGCTCTTATTTAATGACAGAGCAGGCTTGAGATACTGGGTGGCCTACCCCTGCTCCTCGTTTAAATGTTTGCAAGTAACCTTTGTTTTTTTGGTCTGGGATAAGAAGAGAATCTGAAGAAGTAGAAAATTAGTGTACCATGTCAATATTGCAGAGCTAAGCCATTAAAGATACCTTTACAGAGTTGGAAATGACAGATGAAATCTTTCCAAAGAGTACACATTGATTATCATGAAAAGGGAATTGAAAATGTATTTGCACTTGAAATAGATTATGGTCATACATTTTGGATTCAGTACTGCAAATGAACATCCCCTCGAAAAATTGTGATCCACTTCTTGATGACATAGCTCCTAGAGGAATGAGTCAAAAAACAACCTTGTATTCACTCATTTCTATGTGAGTGCATTATGAAACTAAACTGAATTAAGCACACCCTTACTTCACACCAGCATCAAATGGTGCAGGTAAGAGATCAATGATAATTGTCAAAGAAAAACAGAACCGACAAGTACTATGTACATGTTCACGTTTAACAATAAGACATTAATTGGCAAACTTTTTGCTGAACTATAGAGTTATGCCTCATTTAGCAATGTTACAAAATTTTGAGATTTTAAAAATCAAGTCTTTAATTTATCCCATCAGATAAAGCATAACAAGAAGTTTAATTTGACACCTAATTCACGTTCATATCTTCAGTATTAAAAACGTTATGGCAATTTTCATACTCGGCAATTGGCATCTTGTTCCCTATTGCTTTTTCATTGACTTAACACAAAAGCTGTGATCGAGAACATTTAAAAGCCGATAACTTTCTTAAAATTTAAGAGAACTGAAATAAATTTTCAGTTATTATAGATTGAAGCATTCTGAAACAAATATGAAACATTCTTACTTAGATGACTTGAAATTAAAGCATATAATTAGTTAGTTACCTAATTGTAGCTAATTACAAAATTCAATTACTAGATCTAAACATCCATCCATTTCTTCAGAATAGATTAACATTTTTAAATAGCCGAAGTGTCCAAATAACATTCACACAAGAATTCAGAATATAACATAATTTTTAAATCTCATTGTCATTGTCATTGTATAGGCCAAATGGAAGGAATTTAATGTTTAATACCTGTAAATTAATGGCCATTTAAATCAGCTTGCGAGTGGGATTTTCTGGAACGGGACCATTTGGAATGTTCAGATGCGGTGAATTTATTCCCCCATATCTGCAGCAAATACACTGCCGGTTCATTCGGGGGGGGGGGGGGGAAATCACCATTTCGCAACGTAAAATGTGAATTAAATACATCTTAAGAAACACTTTTATACATAAAAATAAACAACTTTCTTTTACCTGGTCCTCCATAAAATCCGTCCCCGTTGTCGGCATTGACGGCTTCAGAAGCTGATTTTAAAATCCCTACAGCGATTAACTTGTCGGGTGAATTTTTTTTAAAAACACACAGAACGGCCGTAGGAACGATTCTTTAGCAACATCTTGCACTCCAACAAATATAATCCAGGACCAGGTCGGAAAAAAACCCGTTTTAACCCCACCCCCACCGCCCCCCCCCCCCCCCCCCCTCAAACGCGCCAAAATCGCGCACATGGCCAGTGGCAGAATTGCAGCGCCGCTGAAGGTAGGTTTTGTAACATACCTACCTCATTCCTCAGAAGGTGAAAGTCCTGCTGAGTTACTAATACATCACGACCTTAGTTCAGGCAAATCTTGAGGGAAGAGTGGAAGAGAGTCACTTAAGACAGACGAGAGACTTTGATTCAAGCCAGGAAGAAAAACAAAATAAATATGCTGATCGTGTTTGTGTTACAATCCCCTAGCCACTATGATGCCCAGAACAGCTTGTTGGAGAAATGGTTGAAGTATGAGATACAAAGAAGTCTTGTGAAAATAGGAGCTAAAAATCAGAAGTGCTCATGTCAAACATTTAATTCCAGTTAGTGATACACAAGAGAATATCAAATTGCGTGAACAATAAGGTTTTCAGAACTTGATCCAATGAACTGAATCAACTGAATCGATTAAAGAATAATGCGGCTTTTACACGGGGCGACTTGACGCAAGAGTTAACCAGAGTTCAACATCGTGGGAACCTCGTGCGATAACAGTGCGGCATTCGTGGACCACCGTGGACCACCGTAGCGCTAACGGCAGGTCATCGTGTAACTTGGTCACTCGGGAGAAAATTCAAGAAAATTGGAATTTCTCCAAGAGTGACTTGTACACTTGTGGTTGAGTATTGCAACATTATATGAACGTAGTGGCCAGTGCGATATCCGTGCGATATCCGTAATAACTCTTGCGGGTACCGTGGGAACTCCTGCGAACGGTGAACCCGGAAGCTGGACAGAGGGGACAGAAGGTGATTAAAAAAGGTGGTCTCAAAAGGACACATGGGAACATGTGTCCTTCGAGGACGTCCCACCTAATTGTCATTGTTGGATAATCTTTTTAACAGGAACACTTGCAGAGATGGCTCCCAGAAAATCTCAAAGGAAGGGGGAAAAGCGGGTCAGAGATGTTTTTGCCATGCAGGAGAATGAGGAGGAGACGCAGCAAGAGAGACAGGTGGAGAGGCAACAGGAGATGCCACAGATAACACTGCCTGTGGGCTCCTTGGAGCAGGGAGAGGGTGAGCAAGGTGCAATTCAGATTGCCTCCCCAGTAGCCGTTGTAGGAATAGCCTCTACAGACGCTTATGTAAAGGGAAGATGGCAGAAGGTAAAGCCATATAACTTCACCAGGGAACAAGAGGGGGAACTTGTAGAATGGTTCCAATTTAACGAGATTCTGTACGATAAATCCAGAGAGGATTATAGAAACAGGGAGAGGAAAAGGAACCTGCTGGAGACGAAGGCTGCCGAGTTTCCCGAGTGCTCATGTGAGTTTATATAACGATATATAAGTTCATCAAGAGGAGAACCATTTAATGTTATCCAAGATTTTAAAACATACATTGCTATTGATGTAAAAGTTCTGTGTTTGCAGTAAACTTAAACTTCTCTTATAAGTCTGTCTGTCTGCCCTGCAGCTGCAAAGTAAAAAAGTCGCAGACAGCTTTTACACCCTCTGTGTTTGAAGTTTAAAGAGCCATAAAAAGAATTATGCATGAGGGCAGGCAATTCTCACTTGTAATGCTTTAACTCATTAATAACTCATTAAAGAGCTCGGGTGAAATTCTGACAAAGTTTTTGAATGCACTTGTATCCTCTTCGCACAGCACATTAAGCAGTTGCTCATATTGTCCAAATTGAGCTCTCCGTTGAAAGATGGGCTTCACCCAGTGAGACTTCCTCTTAATTCTCTTTTTAATTAATTTCTCCCTTCTGCCTTCAAGCAAACGTTTTCGATGCACATAGTGGGCAGCTGCATGCAGCGCGACAATGAAAAAAACCAACATCCTGTACTCGAAATTATTTCGTAAAGGCATGTCTCCAAATGAGCCGATTCAACCAAGGGAGGATATATATAGTGTGTGAAAAAAAAAGTTACATCATTTGTGTCACGTGTAGTTCACGATGTTCATTCAAGATTTAACGCGACTGCTCGGGAAACGGCCAAGTAACTCGCACGAATAACATAAATGCCGAGTACCGTGGGAACTCTTTATCTACTGCCGTTATATCGTGCGAGACTCGTGCTGGACCACGACCTCTTCACTCTGGTGACATCTTGCGTCAACTCGCCCCGTGAAAAGGGGGTTTAAGCCTTGACTGAACCAAGTTATAAAGTTACAAGGTACACAAAAATGCTGGAGAAACTCAGCGACGTTGCCTATTTCCTTCGCTCCATAGATGCTGCTGCACCCGCTGAGTTTCTCCAGCATTTTTGTGTACCTTCGATCTTCCAGCATCTGCAGTTCCTTCTTGAATACAAAGTTACAACTTCAGGTCAAGAAGTGGATTCAATGTCAAAGCTCTAGTACATTTTAGAAGATCAAAGAAACTCAAAAAATACTTTTTAATAAGAGAATACCCGTGCACAATATGACAATGCATGAAGTATAGGTATGATTTCCATTGTAATTGGAGGTTGCACCTATTCAAGCCCGGCTTTACTCTCCTCTATCCCCTGCAATACTTGTGATCAATGTGACGAATGCATGCATACACATACAATACAGTGCGGCAAGGTAAAGTGGATGACCACAAATAAGCAGTCCATTCCATATCTCTCCAAATACTAAGTTTCACTATCTTCACTGGATGTAGTAATATTTTGGAATTCTTCAGGAGCAGCTTTTTTCAACAACTATCCGGCTCTTTTGATTTGCACTAATATTTGCCTTTTGTTTACTTTATTGAACTTTCTTTTGGTTATCGTGTTATACGTGTGGTGTGTACAAACCTGTTATGCTGCTGCGTTGGTTTTTAATTGTCCTGTTTTCGATACATAGACAATTAAACACTATTGATTTGAAAATTGTGTGCAATTGTGTCTGCGAACACTCTCACAGAGGGTAAATAGCATGCACTTTTAAAAATTGCTTTGCTTAAACTCTGCAATTTTTCTACTTTTGTACACGTCTAAGAATGTTATGGTTTGGTATATATTTCCACTCCTTGTCAAAATGTGCTTCCCTATATTTATTATCATTAAATTGAATCTTGAATTTATCTGCCCAAACTTCAAGTCTCTCTCTGAGTTAAAACTTCACCTTGTTGTCTTCCATCTTTCCCATGATATCATATTGAGCCAGGATTAGATCATATATTTACTTTAAGAAGAGCAATAAGCTAGATGCTTCATGAACAGTCCTATTTCTCCAATCCAAAAATATTCACAGACCAATATTCACTACATTTTATCTCAACCAATTCCTAGTTCTCCATTACCTCATCTTATTTTATAGACAAGAGGCTCCACATTAATGCTTTTTGGAAAAGGCATTTCCTTTATCAATGGTTGGGGAAACTTCCTGAAAATTTGTTAGTCATAACTTGCTTTTTAAGCATTTATGCTGGCTGCCCTTAATAAATCTATAATCTTCCACGTGGTTTATTGCTTCATTCTAATTCCTAGATTCTTTGCTCTACATTAATATGCTTGCTATATTTTTTTCCACAAATCAATGATAGTTTTAAAAATCACAATGTAAAGTAATTGTGCACATATTAATCTAACTGTTCAGGAAGAAGCTAAATTTCCATAAATGCAATTGTCTCTTAAATGGTTGCAGGGTTTTTCATCCATAACTCCATCTGATAGTTCTAAGCCCTGATAGCTCTCTGTAAAAACAAAAGTTTCCAGAAATTAGCACTATCTTTTTTATGATTTCAACCCAAGTTTTTTAATGATATTCAAAAAAATGTGTTCAATTAAATAACCTTGAGTTAATGTTTCCATTCATTCAGCAAGTTGCATGATGTCTTATAAACTCCAAATACAAAAATGGTGATATCAAATTTCCATCCCCAACAGATGGGAATCCAAAGAAGCTGCTAGTCTACTCATACATGAGGTCTAAGCTGTATGAAGGTCCAGGTCTACTCAGCACATGACCATCAGAATTCAGGCATGAGATGGATGCCTTGCTATAGCATAATCATGCTGGGATGATACAAAATCCTCTGTCTTCCAGAGCTCAAGCATGGGATGGCATAGGGAAGAGACAATCCTCTGGGTAGCCTCCACTAAACCGGTGGGTCGAAGGCATAAGATTGCCATGGAGAAGCATGTCTGCCACTGGGTAAATATCTGCAGTTATTGTTAATGTCACAAGAGGATATCACCTGAATTAATGTTGCAGCAATCGCCCAGTGCATTTTGACTGCCATCACCACATAACAGCTTCAGCAAGAGCATATCTGTGATCATAGTCCAAACTCTGTACCATCCAGGGATATCATACTCACAATAGTCATAACTTTTTAACATAAAGTGTGGTAGGTGTACGGAACAAACTGCTGGTGGAGATACTTGAGGTAAACACTGTTGCAACGTTTAAGAAACATTTAGATAGGTACATGGATAGGATAGGTTTAGAGGGAGATGGACCAAATGCAGGTAGGTAGGACTATGTAGAATGGGGCATATTGGTCGGCGTGGGCAAGTTGGGCCAAAGAGCCTGGTTCCATGCTGTATGATACTATGAGATTCAGTGATCATTCTCCTTGCACTAGTAACAGGTCTTCAATAACATATTTTAAAATGACAGTTTTTGTAGCACATGTCAGTCAATATTCTGTCTCCTGTGATCGAGATGGTGAGATCCAGAAACGGTAGGGAGATCTCGGAAATGGTCTAAGTGCAGTTGATGAAGTCAGTACGTTCTGCATGGGTGCTGAAGTTAAACTCCCTACTATTTCTGGATCTCACCATCTCCATCACAGGAGACAGACTATTGGACGACATCCACTACAAACCTACTGTTCCCAATGTTGGGTGAGTCCAGAACCAGGGGCCACAATCTTAGAATAAAGGGGAGGCCATTTAAGACTGAGGTGAGAAAAAGCTTTTTCACCCAGAGTTGTGAATTTATGGAATTTATGGAAATTCCCTGCCACAGAGGGCATTGGAGGCCAAGTCACTGGATGGATTTAAGCAAGAGTTAGATAGAGCTCTAGAGGCTAGTGGAGTCAAGGGATATGAGGAGATGGCAGGCACGGGTTATTGATAGGGGATGATCAGCCCTGATCACAATGAATGGTGGTGCTGGTTCGAAGGGCCGAATGGCCTCCTCCTGCACCAATTTTCTATGTTTCTATGTTTCTATGACTCCCATAGCTATCTAGACTACATTTCTTCCCACCCTGCTTCCAAGAACAACTCTATCCCCTACTCCCAATTCCTCCGTCTATGCCGCATCTGCGCCCAGGATGAGGTTTTCCATACTAGATCATCGAAGATGTCCTCATTCTTTAGGAAATGAGGGTTCCCCGCTTCCATTATAGATAAGGCACTCACTAGGGTCTCCTCGATATCTCACAGCTCCGCTCTTGCTCCCCCTTCCCCCATACGCAACAAGGACAGAGTCCCCCTTTTCTTCACCTTCCACCCCATCAGATGTTGCATCCAGCATAAAATCCCAAAACACTTTCCACCTCCAACGGGATCCCACTACTGGCCACATCTTCCCATCTCCACCCTTTTCTGCTTTCCTAGACCGTTCCCTCCGCAACTCCCTTGTCAACTCCTCCCTTCCACCCAAAATATCCCCATGAACGCCAGCATCCTCACAAACTTCTACAGATGCACCATCGAGAGTCTGCTGACAGCTGCATCACAGTCTGGTACGGGAACTGTTCTGCTCACAGCAGCAAATCACTACAGAGAGTGGTGAAGGCGACAACAGCACATCACTGGCAACGGTCTCCCGGCCATTCAGGACATTTTTCACAGGCGGTGCCTGCGGAAGGCACACAGCATCATCAAGGACCACAGCCACCCAGCACGCAGACTGTTCTCCTTGTTACCATCAGGCAGACGATACAGGAGCATGGCTGCACGAACCACAAGACTTAAGAACAGTTTTTACTCTCGGGCCATCGTCCTACAACCAGTCTTGAGAAGAGTCCCAACTCAAAATGTCATCTATCCATTTCCTCCAAAGAAGTGATTGAGTAAATTGAGCTACTTCATCACTTTGTGTTTTGTCCATAACTGGTCAGGCGTCCTCAATACTTCAAATGTGGCACATTGTTCCCCAAAATTAAATTTATGTTATAACATTAAATAGATATAACTAATTCCGCTTCATATCCATGTGAGTTTAATGAAAACTAAATTATATATCAGAGCACGCAATGTAAATCACCATTATTTTTAATTCGGATTCGGCACTGTCCCTTGGTCCATTTTTTATGACCTTACCAAATAATTTTTCTTTTTGTTAAACAATGTGTGCTGGGACACAATTGTTAGCAAATTGCCCACCAGGCAAAGTAGCTAATTTTTCTTGCACAAACAGACTATTAAAGTTTTATTTCTCTGAGGGGAACTGCAGTATTTTGTAGTTTATACTGACACTTGCTCTTCTCCCCTCTCCCATCAGGCAAAATGTATAGAAGTGTGCAAACGCACACCTCCAGATTCAGGGACAGTTTCTACCCAGCTGGTATCAGGCAACTGAACCATCCTACCAACATAGAGAGTAGTCCTAAACTACCATCTATCAAATTGGAGAAACTCAAACTATCTTTGATCGGACTTTACTGGACTTTATCTTACACTTGCACTAAATGTTATTCACGTTATTCCCTTTAGCATGTATCTTTGCACCGTGGATGACTCAAATGTAATCATATATTGTCTTTCCCATAACTGGTTAGCATGCAACAAAAGCTTTTCACTGTACCTTGGTGCATGTGACAATAAACTAAACTAAACTCAACATATTCCAGAGATTTTATGTGTTGGAAGGAACTACAGATGCTGGTTTACACCAAAGATAGACACAAAATGCTGGAGTAACTCAGCGGGACAAGCAACATTTCTGGATAGAAGGAATGGGTGATGTTTCAGGTTGAGACACTTCCTCAAACTGAGAGGAAGGGTCTTGACCCAAAACACCACCCATTCCTTCTATCCAGCGATGTTGTCTGTCTGGAGTTACTTCAGCATTTTGACTCTATTTCCAGATATTTTACTTAATTTCACTCCCATGCATTATATTTGACATTGTCAGGGTGAGGAGATTGTAGTCAGTGTGTGGAGGAAGCTTGGATCCTGCTCTCATGTCTCTGCTAAAGACAATCCAACAGGAAATAAATACAGGAGGCCTGGGGTGAAGAAGGCACCTACCGTTAAATGTAACTATAATTGCCTGATGGGATGGGTGACATTGACATCACAGATGCAATCTATTGTCGTAACACTTTGCAGAATTATTCATGACATAATTTTCATATATAACACTTAGTCACCAAACAGCATGTCATTTTTGTTTTCAATCATAATGAATGTAAGCTTAAATATAAGCATGATAAATATTCACGTAGGAAATTATGCCTCTGTAGGACATGAGGCTTTATATCAACATAACTATATTCCATAGAAAATGAAAAATCTCATGAATTATCTGGAAGAATTAATATTATGCTGGTTTCCAGTGTATCAAGTGTTGTGTACATCTTGGTACCATCTAATTAATTTCTTGTCTAATATTGTCTTCTGAGTTGGATGATCAGCCATGATCATATTGAATGGAGGTGCAGGCACGAAGGGCCGAATGGCCTTCTCCTGCACCTATTTTCTATGTTTCTATGTTGTAACAGGAGTCAGACCCAGGCACCTCGCAATGTTTGAACAGTAAGGTGAGACAGGACACGCTCACTAGGTTTTATTGGCAGAATGATTGAATACTATGGAAGTGTGGAGCTGCTATTAGTGTCCTTTAACATACATTATTGTCTTGGCTTTTAGTTCCACAGATCTAGGCACCGTGTGATAAATTGCTGCATTCAGTGATAGAAAGCATCACTTTTTATTAAAAAAGATACAGTCTGCTGGAGTTACTCAAAGGGTCAGGCAGCATCTCTGAAGAACACAGGTAGGTGATGTTTCGGGTAGGGACTTTTCTTCAGATTTCGGTCCAAATGAGCAGCAAGTACATTATTTGAATCACCTTGCTATCAAAGAACATGGTGTGGCTCTGGCAACTCCACCAAGGGGAAATATTGCTGGGAACAAGTAGCCTGGAAACTAGTCTAGTGCACAGCAGCACAGAAAGGAGAGAAGTAAATAAATTATATTAAACCAAATAAAAATGATGTTGTTTGCTCAATTTAATATTTTGAAGTTTTTACCTATTTTAGAGAATTTTGTTCTGAGAAGCATTTAATTTTCTTAGCTGAGAAAGTAGAACTAAGATACTGCAGATGCCAGTCCCAGCCCAAATCATCATCTGTTGTCACCTGTGTGAAAGAAGTGATTGGTTCAAGAGAATTATAGCCGTGGAAAAGAAGCCGTTCTTAAATCTGGATGTGCAGGCTTTCAAGCTCCTGTATCTTCTCCCAGAAGGTAGAAGATTGAATAGGGAATGGCCCGAATGGCAGGCAAGCTTGCCGATATTTCTAGCTGTTCTGATACAATGTACTGTGAAGATGCATTAGTTGGAAGAAAGTGACAAGCATGCGATGGACCAGGCCAGGTTCACCACTCTCTTCGGGTTCAAGTGGTTAACAGCACAAGTGTACCCAACTATAGCGCATTTGCAGAAGTTCCAGCGAATCCTCGTGGACATGCCGAATCTTCCCAGATGCCAAAGAAAGTATATATGGCGAGGTGCTTATTTGATCACTAGGGGAAAGGCCCGAGTTAGGTCGCAGGTGATATGGAAGCCTGGGAACCTGAAGCTGTCGACCATCTCTGCAGCAGCGCTGTTGCCAAGGACAGTTTTGTGTTCACCCCCTCACTTCCTTAGGTCAATAACCAACTCTTTTGTTTTGCTGACACGAAGGCCTAGGTTGTTGATCATGACACCATGACACAAAGTTCTCAATCTCTTTCCTCTATTGCATCTCGTCATTGTTGACAACGTGGTTGATTCTGCTGACAACAATGAACTTAAACATCAAGTTGCCATTGTAGATGGTGTAGTAGAGCAGTGGACAGAACACAAGACCCTGAGGACCACCAGTGTGGGGGGTGGATGGAGGAAATGTTACAATGGATTCTAACCAACTGGGGTCTGCCAGCCAAGAATTTTAGAAACCAGATGCAGATGGAGGCCCCTAAGTCAAGGTCCAGAAGCTTAGGGATGAGATTAAGTAATTTGGCTTTTCATAAAGGCTGAGCTGTAATAAATGAATAGCATCCTGACATCGATGAAATGGTCAGATCTGGACTTTGGCAGAATGTGAATCTCCCTACTCAACCAAGGTTTCTGGTTAGGATACACCGTAATTGTCTTTATCGGATTGCAGTCTTCAATACGTTTCTATATGAAATCAGTGACGACTGGGGTATACTCCTTCAGGCTGAAGTGGTCTTGAATATGTTCCAGCCACTGATTCAAGAGAAAGAAACAAGACAAATTTGATGGCTAAAGTTACGTTAAAATCATTGAATTGCACAATGCACAGGGAGGTTTTCTGGCCTAGGAAGCCTGTGCTGTCTCTTTGATAAAGCTCTCCAATTACCCACACTTCCTCTTATCCTAAATTATTTATTTATTTTAATAGTTTATTTACTTCTCTTTTCTGTAATAACTTCAACATGTGGGGGTACAAAGCATAACAACACATCATGACAAATATTCTAGAAACAAAGAACTGCAGATGCTGGTTAATACAGAAAAGGACCAGAACAAGGGGTCACAGTTTAAGGATAAGGGGGAAATCTTTTAGGGCCGAGATGAGGAAAACATTTTTCACACAGAGAGTGGTGAATCTCTGCAATTCTCTGCCACAGAAGGTAGTTGACGCCAGTTCATTGGCTATATTTAAGAGGGAGTTAGATGTGGCCCTTGTGGCTAAAAGGATCAGGGGGTATGGAGAGAAGGCAGGTACAGGATACTGAGTTGGATGATCAGCCATGATCATATTGAATGGCGGTGCAGGCTCGAAGGGCCGAATGGCCTACTCCTGCACCTATTTTCTATGTTTCTATGTTTCTAAAAGGACACAAAATTGCTTGAGTAACTCAACAAGTCAGGCAGCATCTCTGGATAGGTGACGTTTCAGTTTGAAACCCTTCAGTATCCTCTGTTTACCAACTTATCTATACTATATACTTCTTCCTTACTTCATCAAAGGCCAAAATGAATTTAAACCGCTAACAAATAGTAAGATTAAACGAGAACTTACCAGTTTGAAGTTTGATCTGTATTTTATGAGGAGTTACGATGAGGGATTACGTGAAGAACCCGTCCAGCACGCATGCACGACATACTTCAAAGCAGCGGTGTGGAATCACAGAAAAAACACAATAATTGAATAAACATAGTAAAGACAAGGAGAACTAAGTTACCAGTTGATCTCTATAATTGAGGATGGGAGCGGAGGGCACGTAATCCCTCATCGTAACTCCTCATAAAATACAGATCAAACTTCAAACTGGTAAGTTCTCGTTTAATCTTACTATTTTACTTCAGAGTCACGTGAGTGACTACGTGAAGATTTTAAAGCTCTGTGATTTCAAACCGTGTAACAGTTCATACTTCACTCGCTGCCGAAGTCATTCGAGGGAGGAAGTATGTTATCGTAATCAACCATGAATCTGTTTGTAAAACAATAATGGTGTTATTAACAATAACAAGACCAAAATGCTCCCCCGGGCTTAAATTATATATTTTTTGCAGATTCTAATACTTTTTCTGCAAACGATACAGGTTCTGTCAGCGGCTTGTTATAAATGTTTGGAACGTATACTCCCTAGACCACCCTGCTGTAGCCAGGATGTGGTCCATAGGCACGTCCATCCTCTTAGTCACCGATGTGGATGCTGCCCTGGTGGAGTAAGATTTATACACGTTAGTATTTACTCCAGCAACTCCCAGTACCTGCTTGAGCCACTTGAGATAGTTTGGATCGTCACTCGACCATGAGGTTTCTTGTGGCTGACCCATAAGGCTTTTTTTCTCCCTCGAGGATTTCTTATTGTGTCGATGTAGTTCAATAAGTGGGTCATGACACATAACCATGGTTCAGGTGGGTATGCCCGGAATTCCATGACTGGACCTGATGTTCCTGGTCTGCTCTGTTTGACCAGCCCCTGAATGGTAAATGTGACACGGTCTGGTGTTATAACCATATTGTCCAATCGTAGTAGATGGAGGAACTGGACTCTTTGTGCTGAGACAAGGCCATCAGCATGACCGTCTTCAGGGTAGGCTGTTCCAGGGTGAGGGGCCTGGCTGGTGACCATCCCCTAAGGTACGTCAGGTCCACACTGACATCCCAGATTTGGGTGTACCTAGGTCTGGGGGACTAGAGTTGAATATGCCTCTCCTGAATTTGATCACCAGTGGGTGGTACCCTATGGCCTGTTGTCCTGGTGCCTGAGTTAAGTAGGCTGACAGAGCACTTCTGGCTGTGTTGATGGCGCAGTAGCTGAGTCCTTCATTGTGGTGAAGACCTGCCAGGAACTCCAGTACAGGTATTGTTGTAGTTGAATATGTAGTTCCTGTATTTGAACAGTATCTTCCCACTTCTTGATGTTCGCCAAGTATAGTTCCCTAGTGGATATGCGATGGGATGCTATCATCATGTCGATAGTGCTGTTTGACAATCCAGGCCCAGCAGTGGTCTTCCCAATTCTGCAACCCAGGCCCAGTAATGGTCTTTTCAAATCTGCAACCCAGTAGTTTAATTTATCGTGGCATGGGTGGCTTATGCCTGAAACTGGGTGAGTTGATAAGTCTGGGCTATTGGGAAATCATTAGGGTTTTGATGACCATGTCGAGGACCACTGGGACCATGACTGTGGGTTTAGTCGGGTACTATCAAAATACCTGAAGCAGAGTCCATCTGTATTTTGCGTAGTACCCGACTGATGAGGCCGTAGTACCTGACTGATGAGGTAGAAAAAAGGGGAGAACATAGAGATTAGATTCCCCCCCCCCCCTAATTCAGCGGGAATGTATTCATTGCCGCTGCCTCAAAGTTAGGTTTCATGCGACATACATCGGTACGTGGTGATTCAATTGAAATACAAGGAAATCGATATCTGGTGTTCCATATTGCTTTGTAATTTCAGCAAATACTTTGGTTCAATATGTCTGTTTACAGTATTTAGCTCACCTGGTAGGTAAGTTTGCTGATGGTCGAATATGTTTGACGACATACGGTTACCAGTTGTTAAATAAATTGTCACATGATATCGATTTTATTCCGCCCAAGTGGTTGGTATATGCCACCACTGTGATGTTGTTAATTTATAAACGATCATGCAAAATGGTGCACTACTGAATAATATGCTTTTACCAATAGAACGTACTCAATATTTCCAACTAGGTTTTATGCCCAGTGTCTATAGTGATGACGACTCCAGATTAGTCCATTTGCCACCATGTTCTGGGTATGGGTATTTAGTTTAAACACTAGCACCTTAGCTCTAATGGAAAGTTTCAAGTTAAGTAGCTGGTAATGCTGCTACTAACTCCCAATTACTCTTGCCACTTTGTTGAATGGTTGGTTGATTGTTACCATTAATTGTTACAGGTTGTGTCATACGCTGACTCTCCTTATGGCAATGTTATAGATGAGTGGGTAGAGTTAATTGAATACCAGATGGTCAATAGTTGTGGATGGTGTCAACGTAGATTTATCTGGATTGTATGACAGAGCCCAGGCTAAATAAGTTTTAGTAGCTAATGCTGCTGATTAGCTATTCCCATGGATTTGTCTGTCGTTAATATCATAGAGACATGCCATGATGATATGTTCCTTAATAGTGTCAGGGCTGGTTTGAATATCTGGAAACAGTTTTGGTTCATATTAGCCATTGTTAATAATTTATACTGCCATAGTTACCCCATCCAGGTAAATTGTGGTATCTCCGAAAATCTTTATGAATGGGTACTGAATAGTATGCATCTTTTAAGTTGATGTCTACCATAAAGTATCCTTGGAAACCCATGGTTAGCAGTTACAAGTTTCCATAAGTGTGTAACCTGGTGAAAATACTCAAGTGGTTAAGTTAATGATGGTGCGACATTCACCATCTTTGGGTTTTGGTACCAAAGGTTCATATTAGGCTTCTTTATGACCCCTTGTATATCAATGATGGTGCGACATTCACCATCTTTGGGTTTTTTGGTACCAAAGGTTCATATTAGGCTTCTTTATGACCCCTTGTATATCTTCTCCAGTTAGCTAGTCCCTCATGTTCTTTTTTAGTGGGAGGGTAGACTCCTTTGGGGTGCATGCTGAACTGGTGGTAGGTTTCTTAATTCAATTTTTATCCTTCAATACTTTTGGTATATAACTACCAAGTGTGATAGTTCTTCATGTTCCCAACCCAGGTGTGACCCCCCCCCCCCCCCGTTAGTACAAACCCTTCACCTTTTATGTGATGGTAGGAACCATACTTATCTGTTTATTAGTGGTGTGTTCATTTCTTCGGTTCTGGTTCCTTGTCTGTATGGATGGTGTTGTTGGCGCATTTTCCATGGGGCCCACTCTGGACCCTGGCCTGAAAAGGCTTACGGGGGTTGGCATGCAGGCCCCGAGCTTTCACCAGTACCATTAAGTAGACGCCTACTGGTGGATGCGTGGAGGTACTGCTATCTGGTTTTGTGTGGTACTCATTCCAGGCCCTGCCCTCTTGATGCTGAATATCTTGGACACTTCGTCCAGTTTCTTAGGCTTGGTTTGGTAACTTTGCCAGATAGCAGGATCTGTGGTTGTGAGTCACAGTCCTGTGAATTATTTAGGTTGAGGGCAGGTTTTATAACTTCCTTCGAGAAGTTGCGGAGCATACTGTGAACAGTAGGGTCATGTGTTTTGCCATACTACCCTGCCCCTCTGGAATGAGCATGCGAAAATGATAGCCGACGTCAGGGGTATCAAATGCAATTTAAAATATTTGGGTTTTTAAAATGCTATGCTCAATAGTTGTGGGCACTTTGAGTAAATGCAATTTAGGGGAGGCGTGATGAAACCAGCGCCTCATGACTACCTGTCTTGGAGAGGTTTTTTGGAAAGAACAGGTAGTAAGCTGGCCGTCAGTTTAGACTGAAAAGCCATCTCGCTAGTGGTGGAGCCACATAGCGGCCACACCCAGCAGCTCTTCCTGGTCCTGTACCTCAAGCATACTCCCGATGTTGTTCAGCCAGTGACCCCTCTTCTTGACCAGCCCAGCCCTGGTCGCCATCGATCCCTCGATAAGGGAGATGGCCAGTGCTGTTAGTGCACTGGAGTGGGAGTGTTGATGCTCCCTTGGCGAGCTTGCCCCTGTTCCCGAGGCAAGTCTCGCTGGAGTTTTTTACTCCATGACCTTACTCTAGGCTTGGAGAACAGACACTTACTTGCTCTCGGGCGGCAGTTTGAAGTGCCGGTTCCATCTTCCATGTCTGTCTCCAGCCCGAGGTTTGGCTCTGACTTTGCTGCTAGAGGCTGCCTGCCGTTTTCGGGCGGCATTTCTGCGGTTCTCGGGCGGCGAGAGTCTCTTTGTCGGGAGAATGCAGGGATTACCGGCCGGTTTTTGAATTTCCCTCCAATCCGCTGCTGTTGGTCAGACAGCTGTTAGCGGACTGGGCATCGGGCTCAGTACCCTGACTGTGGACCGCAGCGTGTGCGGTCCCGGTGCCGCCTCTCCCCCCTCCACTGACGGAACGCTCCTTCCCTGGAGTCGAACAGGGGCCGCTTCCCTCTGTTCTGCTTTGCTCTCTCCAGTTTCCCCTGGAGCAACAAAGAGGAGCAAAGTTTGTAAACTCGAACCTGTGGGTAAGTACTTACCTAACGGTCCATTCTTTCAGGCTTGTAGCGGGAGCGCCCGTACTCCCGTTCGTCGCTGTTGCATCTGCGTGAACGCTCATGTCGCGCATGCATGCTGGACGGGTTCTTCACGTAGTCACTCATGTGACTCCGAAGTAAAATCACCCAGCGGCCTTCTCAACGCTAAAGAAGCCAAGATTCTCTAGGGTCTTCACTGAAGTCCCATATCCCAGTAACATTCCCAAAAAACCTTTCTTAACCCTCATTATGGATCTTGACCTTCCACTCTTCAATGTATTTTGCTTTGCAGGGCTTAGCTGATGATTTATTTCATAGTTTTTAGTGTTTTGCACCTGCTTTGTGATTTCACCATGCACTTTATAGTTTCTCTCCTCATCCTTCCCACCAAATTTCATAAATTTACATTTTTCTGCATTAAATTTATTAGCCTAATATAACAAGCTGCATTTTATATTTGGATACTGTTGAGGGAGATGGCTCATCAGGGGAATGCAGCAGCAGCCAAGTTCATGGCACCATAGGTGGCTCTGCGGCACATGAGGGGGGGGAAAAGAGTGGTAGGGCAATAGTAATAGGGGATTCAATTGTCAGGGGAATAGATAGGCGTTTCTGCGGCCGCAAACGAGACTCCAGGATGGTATGTTGCCTCCCTGGTGCAAGGGTCAGGGATGTCACTGAACGGCTGCAGAACATTCTGGAGGGGGAGGGTGAACAGCCAGTTGTCATGGTGCATATTGGCACCAACGATATAGGTAAAAAAAGGGATGAGGTCCTACAAGATGAATTTAGGGAGCTAGGAGATAAACTTAAAAGTAGGACCTCAAAGGTAATAATCTCTGGATTACTACCAGTACCACGGGCTAGTCAGAGTAGAAATAGGAGGATATTGCAGATGAATACGTGGCTTGAAAAATGGTGCAAGGGGGAGGGATTCAAATTTTTAGGGCATTGGAACCAGTTCTGGGGGAGGTTGGACCAGTACAAACAGGACGGTCTGCACCTGGGCTGGAATGGAACCGATGTCCTTGGGGGAGTGTTTGCTAGTGCTGTCGGGGAGGATTTAAACTAATGTGGCAGGGGGATGGGTACAAGAGCAGAGAGGCAGGGGGGTGTAAAATGAGGGTAGAAGCAATAGGTAGCAAGGTGAAAAGTAAAAGTGGCAGGCAGACAAAACCAGGGCAAAAATCAAAAAGGGCCACTTTTCAACATAATTGTATAAGGGGTAAGAGCATTGTAAAAACAAGCCTGAAGGCTTTGTGTCTCAATGCAAGGAGTATTCGTAATAAGGTGGATGAGTTGAACGTGCAGATAGCCATTAATGATTATGATATAGTTGGGATCACGGAGACATGGCTCCAGGGTGACCAAGGCTGGGAGCTGAACATCCAGGGATATTCAATATTCAGGAGGGATAGAGAGAAAGGAAAAGGAGGTGGGGTAGCGTTGCTGGTCAGGGAGGAGATTAACGCAATGGAAAGGAAGGACATTAGTTTGGAGGATGTGGAATCGGTATGGGTAGAGCTGCGAAACACTAAGGGGCAGAAAACGCTGGCGGGTGTTGTGTACAGGCCACCTAACAGTAGTAGTGAAGTTGGAGATGGTATCAAAAAGGAAATTAGAAATGCGTGCGACAAAGGCAAAACAGTTATAATGGGTGACTTCAATCTACATATAGATTGGGTGAATCAAATTGGCAGGGGTGCTGAGGAAGAGGATTTCTTGGAATGTATGCGGGATAGTTATCTAAATCAACATGTAGAGGAACCAACGAGAGAGCAGGCTATTTTAGACTGGGTATTGAGTAATGGGGAAGGGTTAGTTAGCAGTCTTGTTGTACGTGCCCCCTTGGGCAAGAGTGACCATAATATGGTTGAGTTCTTCATTAGGTTGGAGAGTGACATTGTTAATTCAGAAACAATGGTTCTGAAATTAAAAAAAGGTAACTTTGAGGGTATGAGACGTGAATTGGCCAAGATTGACTGGCAATTAATTCTAAAAGGGTTGACGGTGGATATGCAATGGAAGACATTTAAAGACTGCATGGATGAACTACAAAAATTGTTCATCCCAGTTTGGCAAAAGAATAAATCAGGGAAGGTAGTGCATCCGTGGATAACGAGGGAAATCAGGGATAGTATCAAAACAAAAGATGAAGCATACAAATTAGCCAGAAAAAGCAGCATACCAGAGGACTGGGAGAAATTCAGAGACCAGCAGAGGAGGACAAAGGGCTTAATTAGGAAAGGAAAAATAGATTATGAAAGAAAACTGGCAGGGAACATAAAAACTGACTGCAAATGTTTTTATAGATATGTGAAAAGAAAGAGATTAGTTAAAACAAATGTAGGTCCCTTGCAGTCAGAAACGGTTGATTTGATCATGGGGAACAAGGATATGGCGGACCAATTGAATAACTACTTTGGTTCCGTCTTCACTAAGGAAGACATAAATAATATGCCGGAAATAGCAGGGGACCGCGGGTCAAAGGAGTTGGAGGAATTGAGTGAAATCCAGGTTAGTCGGGAAGTGGTGTTGGGTAAATTGAATGGCTTAAAGGCCGATAAATCCCCAGGGCCAGATAGGCAGCATCCCAGAGTAGCTCCAGAAATAGTGGATGCATTAGTAATAATCTTTCAAAACTCTTTAGATTCTGGAGTAGTTCCTGAGGATTGGCGGGTAGCAAACGTAACCCCACTTTTTAAGAAGGGAGGGAGAGAGAAAACGGGGAATTACAGACCAGTTAGTCTAACATCGGTAGTGGGGAAACTGCTAGAGTCAGTTATTAAAGATGGGATAGCAGCACATTTGGAAAGTGGTGAAATCATTGGACAAAGTCAGCATGGATTTACGAAAGGTAAATCATGTCTGACGAATCTTATAGAATTTTTCGAGGATGTAACTAGTAGCGTGGATAGGGGAGAACCAGTGGATGTGGTGTATCTGGACTTCCAGAAGGCTTTCGACAAGGTCCCACATAAGAGATTAGTATACAAACTTAAAGCACACGGCATTGGGGGTTCAGTATTGATGTGGATAGAGAACTGGCTGGCAAACAGGAAGCAAAGAGTAGGAGTAAACGGGTCCTTTTCACAATGGCGGGCAGTGACTAGTGGGGTACCGCAAGGCTCAGTGCTGGGACCCCAGCTATTTACAATATATATTAATGATCTGGATGAGGGAATTGAAGGCAATATCTCCAAGTTTGTGGATGACACTAAGCTGGGGAGTAATGTTAGCTGTGAGGAGGATGCTAGGAGACTGCAAGGTGGCTTGGATAGGCTGGGTGAGTGGGCAAATGTTTGGCAGATGCAGTATAATGTGGATAAATGTGAGGTTATCCATTTTGGTGGCAAAAACAGGAAAGCAGACTATTATCTAAATGGTGGCCGATTAGGAAAAGGGGAGATGCAGCGAGACCTGGGTGTCATGGTACACCAGTCATTGAAAGTAGGCATGCAGGTGCAGCAGGCAGTGAAGAAAGCGAATGGTATGTTAGCTTTCATAGCAAAAGGATTTGAGTATAGGAGCAGGGAGGTTCTACTGCAGTTGTACAGGGTCTTGGTGAGACCACACCTGGAGTATTGCGTACAGTTTTGGTCTCCAAATCTGAGGAAGGACATTATTGCCATAGAGGGAGTGCAGAGAAGGTTCACCAGACTGATTCCTGGGATGTCAGGACTGTCTTATGAAGAAAGACTGGATAGACTTGGTTTGTACTCTCTAGAATATAGGAGATTGAGAGGGGATCTTAAAGAAACTTACAAAATTCTTCAGGGATTGGACAGGCTAGATTCAGGAAGATTGTTCCCGATGTTGGGGAAGTCCAGGACAAGGGGTCACAGCTTAAGGATAAGGGGGAAATCCTTTAAAACCGAGATGAGAAAAACTTTTTTCACACAGAGAGTGGTGAATCTCTGGAATTCTCTGCCACAGAGGGTAGTTGAGGCCAGTTCATTGGCTATATTTAAGAGGGAGTTAGATGTGGCCCTTGTGGCTAAAGGGATCAGAGGGTATGGAGAGAAGGCAGGTACGGGATACTGAGTTGGATGATCAGCCATGATCATATTGAATGGCGGTGCAGGATCGAAGGGCCGAATGGCCTACTCCTGCACCTAATTTCTATGTTTCTATCTATGTTATATTTTTTTATTCCTGCAATAAAAACGTAGTGGTAAGCCAGGAAATGGGAAGGTAATGAGTACAGTTTGCACAGAAAGCAAGGCAAAAGGACATTTTGAGTACGCGTTAATAAATCAGACCTTTAAAGTGACCAATATCTTAAATGCATTCATAATTAATTTATAGTTTGTGGAAGACTGTAAGAACAGAACTAATCTGATCCATCTCTTTTACCTTCTCATTAGGAGGCCACTAATTTTACATTTCGCTGCTAATGGCTTTTTAAATTGAGGTACACAAATGATCATGTTCTGCATAAAATTAAGTAGGTTACACCAAGGCCACCGTTTGTGAACATTGTAATCAGTATATTGATATTGAATGTCAAAAGGCTTTAATATTTTCCTTCTCTTTCTTTCATTAATTCACCTCTTCATCTGAGTGGATTTGGAGCAAATTAATTAAAACTAATCTTAATTTGAACAGAGAATCAGAGGAATACTACAGAACCATATTTCTCTCTTTAATAATTTTACCAGAAATGTTGATATGAATAAGACATTTCATAATGTCAGCACAAATTGCTTACAGATTATTTGCTGCCCTAAATTCTCAGGCTGGTGCTGGGTTTTAGGTTTAATTTAATGTCATTAATGATTAAGTAATGCAACATTCAGCTGCTACGCAGTCAAATGGAAAGTCAATATATAATTTTCAGGCAGAATTTGAAATCGGTATATGCAAATGTCATTTTCCTGAAGTCGTACTTAAATCCCTTATGAAAGTATGTTTTCCATGGCTTCTAAAAGACTTTCTTACAAAATGGAGAAGCAAGACTTCTATAAACAAGACTTAGGTTTTGATGGAAGGATGTTATTCTGGCTGGAGGTCTGTGGCTGATGGAATTCCACATGGGATCTATGCTAGAATGGCTAATGTGGCAGGGGGATGGGTACAAGAGCAGAGAGGCAGAGAGGGTGTAAAATGAGGGTAGAAGCAAGAGGTAGCAAGGTGAAAAGTAAAAGTGGCAGGCAGACAAAACCAGGGCAAAAATCAAAAAGGGCCACTTTTCAACATAATTGTACAAGGGGTAAGAGCGTTGTAAAAACAAGCCTGAAGGTTTTGTGTCTCAATGCAAGGAGTATTCGTAATAAGGTGGATGAGTTGAACGTGCAGATAGCCATTAATGATTATGATATAGTTGGGATCACGGAGACATGGCTCCAGGGTGACCAAGGCTGGGAGCTGAACATCCAGGGATATTCAATATTCAGGAGGGATAGAGAGAAAGGAAAAGGAGGTGGGGTAGCGTTGCTGGTCAGAGAGGAGATTAACGCAATAGAAAGGAAGTGAAAAAGCTACTTTTCTTAACAACTAAACCAGGTTCGCTTCTTAATAAACAGACACCACACAAACTGTTTGGTAGACCAGTTCAAAACTTTACTTAACATCGGCCGATGGAAGGGAGGGAGAACTCCAGTCAAGTGACCAATACAGACACTTGACCGTCCTCCGTCCACCACACTGAACAACAGAATTACATTGCCTTAAATAGGGTTTTTTTTGTCCCCTTAGCACATTTCACAGACATTAGTCATGGTCAGAGGTACAGGAAAAGGTTTCCACAGAATGCATCACATCAAAGGCCTTTTGTTTACATAGTACAAGATAACATTGGCCATTTGGTTTACGACATTTTATCTTTCTACTTCCCTGGTTCCTTTCTCGTCCTTCATAAACATTGGCTATTTGGATAATGCCATTTTATCTTCACAGAGATCACCCTAGCTCTTTCGCTGCTTCCACTCTGTCATTTGGTCCCTCATAAACATTGGCCATTTGGTTTATGGCATCTTACTTCACAGATATGACTAGCTGTTTCTCTCTTCCTTTCTCGCCTCCTCCCCCATAACATTGGCCACTTTGTTTACGGCATCTTACTTCAAAGAGATCTAGCTCTTCTCTGCTTGTCACTTGGGAGACAATGTTATGGTATTTATTATCTCACACACCGCAACCTAAGGCAAGCCTAATTTGAGACTAAATATAAGCTGTAAGCTAGCCCAGAAGCCAATTTAATATCTTCTTATATTTTAACTAAAATTCAGCTTCATCATTCCATCCTTTTATCAAATTTTTGATAACAACTACAGTCCTTGCTGAGTACATACGAAAGACCATAAGCATCTCATCAGACAAATTAATAGTACACTAGTAACACAATCATTTCATAGTGGACAATCGTTCCACAAGTCCCTCCAAACATTTTAAATGGCCACCAACCTCCCCCGGACGTGACACTAAGATACTACCATAGGACAGGAAAAGGATCATTAAAATTGCTCAGCCTTTATTCGGCTTCGCTTGGTTTTCCCCGTGTGCTGGTGTAACTGGTTCATGCTTCTCTTGTGTGGCACTGCATTTGCAACATAACAATGCCTTGTCACAAATAAACTGTTTCCTAAAAATACACCAGTGCCTTGGTTGTGGCAAAAACAGGTAGATTTAACTGGCCTTTGCAGACCTCTTACTGTCTGTAGTCAGGATATCTTTGTTGCGCTTGTCATGTTTGACTTCAATCTTGTTTAAAAGGAGGTGTGTACCATCCTTTAAATGTGGGTTAGTCCGCAAGCTTGCCATTCTGAAGAAAGTTCAGTCCATGTGAGCTGGGCCACCCCAGAATAAAGGGAGCATCAATAGCCCATCGTCCTTGTTTCCACAAACTGTTCACAGTCAATCAAATGTATCCAGCGACGATGATCTTCAATCTTCACAGCAGTTCATGTTGTTAGCAACACTTGGTTGTTCTTTTCAACACAATCTCAATTACTTCTTGTCCCAGCACCATCATCGTATAGCTTTTATGGCCTTGGCCACTGGTTTCCAGCAAAAACTCCTCCAACCTGGGAATGTAGATCAGGCAAGACATGGGTTAATTGCCGTCCATACATAATTAGTTAATTGCCCAGGGTCTGTAGGTGGCTTCCCCCCACTCTCCAGGGGGTGGACACAGCAGCTTTTCCTGTATCAATAAAAAGTTGTGGATCTTGTTCCCAGCTGAGTTTTTCCAGCACTTTTGTCTTCCTTTGATCCTCCAGTATCTCAGTTCCTTCTTAACACTTCCCTGTGAACTTATTCTTTAATCCAATTATATCCGAAGAGGCTCTCCCCACCTAAATATTCAATTCTCCAAATATGTTTTCTTCCCCAATCTACTTTATCTTCTCACCTTTCATCCCTCATTGTGAGTTCCCTCAAACCCCCTTTTGTAAGTCATAAGACAATTTTTCATCTACCATCATTTCCCTCAAACAGCCCATGCTTCAAAATCTTTTTGTTTGCTTGAAAACAGTAATCTTGCTTCATTTGCATTTTAAAAGACAACCTCTGTTATCATATCAAAACAATCTTTCCCAAAAGAACTCACTCAGAATCAGTGATCAATAATACATTTTCTTTTTCTCTGTAATTTTGACATTTCCAATCTCATTTAACACTTTAATCGGGATGAGTCTTTTTTAAACTTGGTTCAAAAGATTTATAATCAACCAACACATTTTATCATTCGAGTATAGCTCCGCCCCTCATTCATGCCTGTTTCTTAACGGAGCACACCATAAACTGTCTGTCCCATTTGCATTTTAAAGGACAAACTTCTTAAAGCGACACACAACTTTGCTCATTGCTTCGAATTTCACACATTCCACATAAAAAACATTGTTTTACAAGCAGTATATATACAAAAACATTGTTTTACCAGCAGTATATAGCTGCGTTGTAATGCAACGCAAAGGGATCTAGGGGTATTAGTACATGAATCACTAAAGGTCAGTATGCAGGTGCAGCAAGCAATCAGGAAGGCCAATGGAGTTTTGGCCTTTATTGCTAGGGGGATTGAGTATAAAAACACGGAGGTCTTGCTGCAGCTGTACACAGTATTAGTGAGACCACATTTGGAATACTGTGTACAGTTCTGGGGTCCATACTTAAGGAAGGATGTACTAGCCCTGGAGGCAGTGCAGCGAAGGTTTACAAGATTAATTCCTGCAATGAGGGGATTGACATATGAGGAAAGGTTAAGTAAGCTGGAGCTCTACTCTTTGGAGTTTAGGAGAATGAGAGGCGATCTCATTGAAACATATAAGATCGTGAGGGGCCTTGATCGGGTGGATGCACCGAGGATGTTCCCAATGATCGGGGAAACTAGAACTAGGGGACATAGTTGCAGAATAAGGGGGGGCTCTTTTAAAACTGAGATGAGGAAGAACTTCTTCACCAAGAGGGTGGTTAATTTATGGAATTCACTGCCCCAGGGAGCAGTGGAAGCAGAAACGTTAAATATGTTTAAGTCTAGAATAGATGGTTTTTTAGCTGCCGAGGGGATAAGGGGCTACGGGGAGAGGGCAGGGATATGGACCTAGGTATGGTTAGTATAGTAAGACCTGAGTGATCTCCTGGACAAGTGTCGATCGCCTGGATTGGGGTCGGAGAGGAATTTCCCGGATTTTTTTCCCGAATTGGACCTGGGTTTTTATCCGTTTTTTTGCCTCCCCAGGAGATCACGCGGTTCTTGGGGTGGAGAGGGGTGATAGCGGTATGAAGGGGAGGGTAGTGTCTTGTGTTCTGTGTCTTGTGTCTACTGTTTGTGGGTAAGTGTGTCTGTTTAGTGTTCAGCCATGAGCGAATGGCGGTGCGGGCTCGACGGACCTGGTGGTCTACTCTCGCACCTACTTTCTATGTTTCTATGTTTCTATATATACAAAAACATTGTTTTACCAGCAGTATATAATATTTCATCTTCAAAGACATCTCTTTGTAATTTACTTTCCCTTTTTCTGACAAGACTTCTGTTTACCAAAATTCTGGTTACCTAACCCTAATTGGACATTGATCCAGATCATGATTAGTCAGACTCCCCTTGATTTTTCAGTCTCCCTAGCTCTTTCCTCATTTCTCCATCAAATTTCCCTTCATCCCCAAATTTTTTATAACATAGTTGCCTGTCAGAAAAAAGATTTACCTCCGGGGTAATTTTGTTTTGCAATCCCCATTGACTCTTTCCACCATCCCAGATGCCTGTGGGTGGTGTACACAGTGAAATTGCTGTTGAATATTACAATGTGCACATTTTTCCTTATTAATAGTGGCAATAAAATGAAGACCATTGTCTGAACTTATGACAGTAAGTAGGCCAAACCTGCGAATAACTTCTCTTAACAACAATGTTACCATAGTTTCAGCAGTATTATTAGTGGTTGGTAGAGCTTCACTCCACCTGCTAAATACATCTAAAATCACTAAGCAATATTTATAACACTGGGCCCTTGGCATTTCAATAAAATCAATCTGTATGCATTCAAACGATCGTGATGACATTGGCGTCACCGCTGAGGGTATCTTAATTGATTTGCCTGGATTACTTTGTTGGCAAATTTTACATTCAGAGGCCTGCCACCACATTTCCTTTGTTATCCTATCATTCCCTCCTTACCAGCATGGGTAAGGCGGGTAAAAATGTATCGAATACACCAACTTGTCCAAGCGGGGTGTGCTGAATCAATGGCACAGCCCTCTTGTTTTCATAGTTATTATTATATATGAGAGGCGTCCCTCTGTAATGTACATACCTCCTTCATGTTTTGCAGGACCGTTCTATTTGCTAGCATCTGTTTAGCTGCTGTCACAACGCACTTGGATGTACAGGCTGCACTGTTTGGATACACTATCGGCAACTCATTGCCTTTTGCTATAGGGTCCCCAGCACCAGTGTGTGCAGTACATTTAATAATGGCCAGCTGTTCTGGTAGCATCAATGCCTTAAACAAATTACGCACAGAAAGGCATTCCCATGCTCCCAATCCTGGGGAGCTTTGTAAGGTCAGAATTTCAAGGTATAGGGATGTTACTGACGGAACTGTCCCAGGTAAAGATGCCATTGCTACTGGTAGGGCATAAATGGACATGTGGACATCTCCCAAAATTATCTAACTCCTCATCTTCACTACCAAATAGGGTCGTCGTGCCAGACATGAAGTCTCCTCCAGAGCATTTACCAGTACTGGGTTTATTTTTTACTAACCATCACCTGTTTCTCACCTCCTGTCTGTCTTTTAATTATTTCCTCTTGTTCCTCTGCCCACTGGCATTCTAGTTGCAATACGTTCCATTCTTTCCGAGTGCTAACCTTGTTTCTTAACTCTATACCCTTCTTACATACAGCATCCATCCAACTTCAAACTCTATACTCTCCTCATGCTTCTTCACTGCGTCTGCGTCCCATGTTTTAATTCCTTTCTTCCATTTCTTTCCTGCCTTCCTTTCCCATATAAATGTCTCTACATTCCATGTTCCCCCTACTGGCCAGGCTTCATCCCCTAACCGTTTGGTCAACTTGTAACTTAACATTCTAAATTTCTTATTATACCTAGGATTCAAATAACACATATGTTGGACTGTTATCCAGAGCATTCCTCATATATAGATAGAGAGAAAGAGAGAGAGAAAGCAGACTTCTTAATTCCGAATCGTTCCAAATATATCAACCAGGCCGACTCGCTACTTGAGACCCCAGTTTCTCAATTTGGCTGACTTTTTAATCCCGAATTGTTCCAAATATATCAACCAGGCCGACTCGCTACTCGAGACCCCAGTTTCTCAACCTGGCAGACTTTTTAAACTTAATATACAACGCCACTTATTTCTCAATCCGACAACTCTTCGGATGTCTCAATAAGCCAGATGCACACCTCAACCACCGTATCTCAACCCGACAAATCACGGATGTCTCAACGAGGCCGATGAGCCCTTAGTAGAGAGAAAAAGAGAAAACAAAGAGAGATAGACAGAGAAACCGCTCAAGTCCTTCTTAAAAATATACACAAGCCCTTCTTAAAAATACATGCACAATTCTGTCTTAAAAATACATACACAATCCCTTCTTAAACAAAAACCCCATATAAAGCCCGACTGGTCTTACCTTTGTCTGTTTCTAAGAACCTCGGCAGGGAACCAATTCAATGTCTGATGAAGGATCACAGATGTTCCCGGGAGTTTCTAGGGAGTCGGTCTTACAAGGGGGCCGATAGAGCTCAGTTATCTCCCTTCCAATCCCGGCAACCTCTGCAACCTCTTGCACAGTCAGCCGTTGATGTGGTCCCAGCGAGGCCTGCATAACTACGCCAATGAAAAAGCTACTTTTCTTAACAACTAAACCAGGTTCGCTTCTTAATAAACAGACACCACACAAACTGTTTGGTAGACCAGTTCAAAACTTTACTTAACATCGGCCGATGGAAGGGAGGGAGAACTCCAGTCAAGTGACCATTACAGACACTTGACCGTCCTCCGTCCACCACACTGAACAACAGAATTACATTGCCTTAAATAGGGTTTTTTTTGTCCCCTTAGCACATTTCACAGACATTAGTCATGGTCAGAGGTACAGGAAAAGGTTTCCACAGAATGCATCACATCAAAGGCCTTTTGTTTACATAGTACAAGATAACATTGGCCATTTGGTTTACGACATTTTATCTTTCTACTTCCCTGGTTCCTTTCTCGTCCTTCATAAACATTGGCTATTTGGATAATGCCATTTTATCTTCACAGAGATCACCCTAGCTCTTTCGCTGCTTCCTCTCTGTCATTTGGTCCCTCATAAACATTGGCCATTTGGTTTATGGCATCTTACTTCACAGATATGACTAGCTGTTTCTCTCTTCCTTTCTCGCCTCCTCCCCCATAACATTGGCCACTTTGTTTACGGCATCTTACTTCAAAGAGATCTAGCTCTTCTCTGCTTGTCACTTGGGAGACAATGTTATGGTATTTATTATCTCACACACCGCAACCTAAGGCAAGCCTAATTTGAGACTAAATATAAGCTGTAAGCTAGCCCAGAAGCCAATTTAATATCTTCTTATATTTTAACTAAAATTCAGCTTCATCATAAGGACATTAGTTTGGAGGATGTGGAATCGGTATGGGTAGAGCTGCGAAACACTAAGGGGCAGAAAACGCTGGCGGGTGTTGTGTACAGGCCACCTAACAGTAGTAGTGAAGTTGGAGATGGTATCAAAAAGGAAATTAGAAATGCGTGCGA
This sequence comes from Amblyraja radiata, assembly GCF_010909765.2. Taxonomy (NCBI): domain Eukaryota; kingdom Metazoa; phylum Chordata; class Chondrichthyes; order Rajiformes; family Rajidae; genus Amblyraja; species Amblyraja radiata. Next base: position 61,375,557 of record NC_045960.1, read on the forward strand.
CAAAGGCAAAACAGTTATAATGGGTGCCTTCAATCTACATATAGATTGGGTGAATCAAATTGGCAGGGGTGCTGAGGAAGAGGATTTCTTGGAATGTATGCGGGATAGTTATCTAAATCAACATGTAGAGGAACCAACGAGAGAGCAGGCTATTTTAGACTGGGTATTGAGTAATGAGGAAGGGTTAGTTAGCAGTCTTGTTGTACGTGCCCCCTTGGGCAAGAGTGACCATAATATGGTTGAGTTCTTCATTAGGATGGAGAGTGACATTGTTAATTCAGAAACAATGGTTCTGAACTTAAAAAAAGGTAACTTTGAGGGTATGAGACGTGAATTGGCCAAGATTGACTGGCAATTAATTCTAAAAGGGTTGACGGTGGATATGCAATGGAAGACATTTAAAGACTGCATGGATGAACTACAAAAATTGTTCATCCCAGTTTGGCAAAAGAATAAATTAGGGAATGTAGTGCATCCGTGGATAACGAGGGAAATCAGGAATAGTATCAAAACAAAAGATGAAGCATACAAATTAGCCAGAAAAAGCAGCATACCAGAGGATTGGGAGAAATTCAGAGACCAGCAGAGGAGGACAAAGGGCTTAATTAGGAAAGGAAAAATAGATTATGAAAGAAAACTGGCAGGGAACATAAAAACTGACTGCAAAAGTTCTTATAGATATGTGAAAAGAAAGAGATTAGTTAAAACAAATGTAGGTCCCTGCAGTCAGAAACAGGTGATTTGATCATGGGGAACAAGGATATGGCGGACCAATTGAATAACTACTTTGGTTCCGTCTTCACTAAGGAAGACATAAATAATATGCCGGAAATAGCAGGGGACCGCGGGTCAAAGGAGATGGAGGAATTGAGTGAAATCCAGGTTAGTCGGGAAGTGGTGTTGGGTAAATTGAATGGATTAAAGGCCGATAAATCCCCAGGGCCAGATAGGCTGCATCCCAGAGTAGCTCCAGAAATAGTGGATGCATTAGTAATAATCTTTCAAAACTCTTTAGATTCTGGAGTAGTTCCTGAGGATTGGCGGGTAGCAAACGTAACCCCACTTTTTAAGAAGGGAGGGAGAGAGAAAACGGGGAATTACAGACCAGTTAGTCTAACATCGGTAGTGGGGAAACTGCTAGAGTCAGTTATTAAAGATGGGATAGCAGCACATTTGGAAAGTGGTGAAATCATTGGACAAAGTCAGCATGGATTTACGAAAGGTAAATCATGTCTGACGAATCTTATAGAATTTCTCGAGGATGTAACTAGTAGCGTGGATAGGGGAGAACCAGTGGATGTGGTGTATCTGGACTTCCAGAAGGCTTTCGACAAGGTCCCACATAAGAGATTAGTATACAAACTTAAAGCACACGGCATTGGGGGTTCAGTATTGATGTGGATAGAGAACTGGCTGGCAAACAGGAAGCAAAGAGTAGGAGTAAACGGGTCCTTTTCACAATGGCGGGCAGTGACTAGTGGGATACCGCAAGGCTCAGTGCTGGGACCCCAGCTATTTACAATATATATTAATGATCTGGATGAGGGAATTGAAGGCAATATCTCCAAGTTTGTGGATGACACTAAGCTGGGGAGTAATGTTAGCTGTGAGGAGGATGCTAGGAGACTGCAAGGTGGCTTGGATAGGCTGGGTGAGTGGGCAAATGTTTGGCAGATGCAGTATAATGTGGATAAATGTGAGGTTATCCATTTTGGTGGCAAAAACAGGAAAGCAGACTATTATCTAAATGGTGGCCGACTAGGAAAAGGGGAATTGCAGCGAGACCTGGGTGTCATGGTACACCAGTCATTGAAAGTAGGCATGCAGGTGCAGCAGGCAGTGAAGAAAGCGAATGGTATGTTAGCTTTCATAGCAAAAGGATTTGAGTATAGGAGCAGGGAAGTTCTACTACAGTTGTACAGGGTCTTGGTGAGACCACACCTGGAGTATTGCGTACAGTTTTGGTCTCCAAATCTGAGGAAGGACATTATTGCCATAGAGGGAGTGCAGAGAAGGTTCACCAGACTGATTCCTGGGATGTCAGGACTGTCTTATGAAGAAAGACTGGATAGACTTGGTTTGTACTCTCTAGAATATAGGAGATTGAGAGGGGATCTTAAAGAAACTTACAAAATTCTTCAGGGATTGGACAGGCTAGATTCAGGAAGATTGTTCCCGATGTTGGGGAAGTCCAGGACAAGGGGTCACAGCTTAAGGATAAGGGGGAAATCCTTTAAAACCGAGATGAGAAAAACTTTTTTCACACAGAGAGTGGTGAATCTCTGGAACTCTCTGCCACAGAGGGTAGTTGAGGCCAGTTCATTGGCTATATTTAAGAGGGAGTTAGATGTGGCCCTTGTGGCTAAAGGGATCAGAGGGTATGGAGAGAAGGCAGGTACGGGATACTGAGTTGGATGATCAGCCATGATCATATTGAATGGCGGTGCAGGCTCGAAGGGCCGAATGGCCTACTCCTGCACCTAATTTCTATGTTTCTATCTATGTTATATTTTTTTATTCCTGCAATAAAAACGTAGTGGTAAGCCAGGAAATGGGAAGGTAATGAGTACGTTTGCACAGAAAGCAAGGCAAAAGGACATTTTGAGTACGCCTGTTAATAAATCAGACCTTTAAAGTGACCAATATCTTAAATGCATTCATAATTAATTTATAGTTTATGGAAGACTGTAAGAACAGAACTAATCTGATCCATCTCTTTTACCTTCTCATTAGGAGGCCACTAATTTTACATTTCGCTGCTAATGGCTTTTTAAATTGAGGTACACAAATGATCATGTTCTGCATAAAATTAAGTAGGTTACACCAAGGCCACCGTTTGTGAACATTGTAATCAGTATATTGAAATTGAATGTCAAAAGACTTTAATATTTTCCTTCTCTTTCTTTCATTAATTCACCTCTTCGTCTGAGTGGATTTGGAGCAAATTAATTAAAACAAATCTTAATTTGAACAGAGAATCAGAGGAATACTACAGAACCATATTTCTCTCTTTAATCATTTTACCAGAAATGTTGATATGAATAAGACATTTCATAATGTCAGCACAAATTGCTTACAGATTATTTGGCTGCCCTAAATTCTCAGGCTGGTGCTGGGTTTTGGGTTTAATTTAATGTCATTAATGATTAAGTAATGCAACATTCAGCTGCTACGCAGTCAAATGGAAAGTCAATATATAATTTTCAGGCAGAATTTGAAATCGGTATATGCAAATGTCATTTTCCTGAAGTCGTACTTAAATCCCTTATGAAAGTATGTTTTCCATGGCTTCTAAAAGACTTTCTTACAAAATGGAGAAGCAAGACTTCTATAAACAAGACTTAGGTTTTGATGGAGGGTGTTATTCTGGCTGGAGGTCTGTGGCTGATGGAATTCCACATGGGATCTATGCTAGGATGGCTATTGTTTTGTGATACATACATGAATGTAGATGGGTTGGTTACTATGTTTGCAGACACCTTTTTAAGGTTAAGGGGAAAAGATTTAATAGGAATCTGAGGGGTAATGTTTTCACACAAAGGGTGGTGGGTGTATGGAACAAGCTGCCAGAGGAGGTAGTTGATGCTGGGACTATCCCAATATTTTAGAGATAGTTAGACAGGTACATAGATAGGGCAGGTTTGGAGGGATATGGGCCAAACATGGCAAGTGGGACTAGTGTAGCTGGGACACGTTGGCCTGTGTGGGCAAGTTGGGCAGAAGGGCCTGTTTCCACACTGTATCACTCTATGACTCTCTATGAGTCTATTTACACCAACATTGGTGCAGCTGTGGACAGTGATCAAGACTGTTAAAGGATGTAGACCAACTAGAGAAATGGGTGAGAGATGGCAGATGGAGTTTAATCTGACCAAGTATGATGTGTTGCACTTTGGGAGGTTGAATGTATGAGGAAAATATACAGTTAATGGCAAGACACTTAATAGCATTGATGTACAGAGAGCTCTTGGGGCCACCGTCCTTTCTGCCTGGTTAATGTTTTAGCCTCACCTGCTGCATTATTGCTGCTGTGAGTGAGTTAGATCAATTGTATCCCTCAGTTTTGTAGTCCACTTTCTCCTGTTGTGACGGCTAGAATATATTTCACTTAAGATCTTTCTAACCATCAAGATTCATCTCACTGATTTACACTAGATTTGACCTAGGAATAAGAATGCATTGTGCTGACCAGCAATAACATCCAGCAACAACATTTCCTTTGATGAAATTGTTTTCAACCAGAATATTTATACCCTTCATTCCTTTGTCCCAATTAACTCGAATTGTTAGGAATTTGTACTCAGCTGCCTCATCTCTTACCTACAATGGATCACTTGGTGCACTGTGAAGCTTTACATACCTGTAGAACAGATGTCTGTTGAAATTGCAGCTTGATATGCATAAATCCATTGACTGATGCTCATTCAATAATTCTCCCCAGTGTTAACTGACAGTCTGCTACTCTGGCACCATTTCATTTTATGAAATTTAACCCGCAAACTGCAAGTGACAGTGTTTGTCAACATTGCAAATGGTTCTTATCAAGGCCGTGTTGTCAGCGGTCAAGGTCATTAATGTCCAAATAAGAACATTCATGTCCAAATAACATGAGCTGCAACACAACACCAGCAGCCCACTGAATGCCTAGCTGCTACAAACATAGTCCATGAAAAAGAGTCTTCAAATGCAAAAAGAGCCCCAAAAAATGTGGCCTCTTTGAAGAAACAACTGATCTAGGGCCCATATTCACCAGAAAAGGGGTAAAAAAAAACCAATGACATAAAAAAACTAATGGAAGCTAGTTCAATGTTTAGGAAGGAAGTGCAGGTGGTGGTTTACACTGTAGATCGACACAAAATGCTGGAGTACCTCAACAGGTCAGACAGTATCTCTGGTGAAAAGGAATAGGTGACATTTTGCATCGAGACCTTTCAATATCTCAATGTACAATCAGTTCAATGCTTTCAGCTGTGATGACTGAGAAGCAATTTGTGGATGTTAAAGGGAAGGGTTAGGTACCGAGGGACCTCAGTATGGAATGAGTAAAAGAATGAGAGGGAATCGTTAGTAGGGATTTGCTTTTGTAATTTAGACAGCAAGGAGAACCCCAAACTATAGTGGTGCAGGTGATTTAGATACTGGAGATATGACGTTGGTGTTAAAAGCAAAATTCATGCAAAAGTAACATTATGATCACAGTCATAGAAGGAGTAAATTGTGATTTTGAGTAAAAGGATATTGATCTTGAAAACAGAGTGAATGAATTCAGTCATGGAATTTTGGAAGGGAGTTGTGTGAAGCAAGGAGGCACAGCATATTTGTGGAACTGGGCAAAATTTGAGAAGGTAAGAAGCTTTCCTTGGTGAAAGCCCATTTGCTGATCCCACACATTCAATTCAATTTACAACTTCGCAGACGACACTACCATTGTGGGCCGGATTGCAAATAATGATGAGACGGAGTACAGGAATGAGATTGAGAACTTCGTGTCCTGGTGTCAAGAAAACAACCTATCTCTCAATGTCAGCAAGACAAAGGAGATAGTGATCGACTTCAGGAAGTGAAGCGGTACACATACCCCAGTTTGCATTGACAGCGCCGAAGTAGAGATGGTTGAAAACTTAAAATTCCTCTGACTCAATATCACCGACAACTTCTCCTGGAATACCCATATTGAAGCAACAAACAAGAAAGTACACCAATGCCTCTACTTCCTTAGAAGGCTTAGGAAATTTGGCATGTCCCCAACAATTCTCACCAACTTCTACAGATGCGCCATCGAAAGCATTTTATCAGGATGCATCACAGCTTGGTCTGCGAACAGCTCCATCCAAGATTGCAAGAAATTGCAGCGAATTGTGGACACAGCCCAGACCATCACACAAACCAACGACTCAATTTAAACCTCACGCTGCCTCAGCAAGGCCAGCAGTATAATCAAGAATGAGTTGCACGCTGGCCATTCCCTCTTCTCCTCTCTCCCATCGGGCAAAATGTATAAAAGTGAAAATACACACTTCCATATTCAGGCAACTGAATCATCCTACCACAACTAGAGAGCAGTCCTGAACTACTATCTACCTCATTGGTGAACCTCAGACTATCATTGATCAGACTTTACTGGCTTTATCTTGTACTTATTCCCTTATCGTGTATCTGTGCACTGTAAATGGCTCGATTGTAATCATGCATGTCTTTCCGCTGGGTGGTTAACACAAAACAAAAAGCTTGGTACAAGTGACAATAAACTAAACTGAACATTACAGAAGTGTTCCCACCAGTCACTGAAATCACGGTCATTCAACTGCTTAGCTAGAACCCATTAAGTCAGGAGTGCCTTTCATTTATTCACAGATCAACAGAGCCTTCGGATCCCACCTTATTGCTTGTCTCTGCAAATTGGCCAAGTGCATGAAAGCAGCTTTGATTATTGCTCAAATCCTTGCAATAGTGCCACCATCCATAAGCAATAATTCTTGCTGCGCCTATGCCTTGAGCTGCTGCTGTTGTTACTGTAGTTGCCATTGCTCGGTCCATTGGCCGTGTAAGTAACAGAAATTTCAATGCTGTCTGTCAGCTGAATTATTAGTGTTCTATGGATCTACTCAATCCTGTTGGTGTCATAAGATCATAAGGTCATAAATGATAGGAGCAAAATTAGGCCATCAGCCCATCAAGCCTACTACGCTATTCAATCATGACTGATCCATCTCTCCCTCCTAACCCCATTCTCCTGCCTTCTCCCCATAAACCCTGACACCCGTACTAATTAAGAATGTAATTTCCAGGAAATGGGACCTCAGGCATTACCTGTTCTTCACTCCACTTTTATTGAAGCTACTCAAGTTATTTTGGTTGAAAGTCAATGTCAGAAACATACAGATTAATTCAATCACCGGGGAGATGAACATATTTCAAGTCATTTCCCTAGTTATCGAGTGCCTTGAAAGTTTTCACATTTGCAACAGCAGGGCGAACATGCAATGCGCAGCTTATGCAACCCTGATCCATGACCTGCAGCGCAATCTTGTTTCCAGCCAAGCATGCAGCAAGAAGACAGGCAAAGAGCACATGGGAAGAAGAGAAATGACAATTGCTATCAGATATCAGTTGTGCTACTATATTAAATATAGAGCTATAAAGTTCACCATCTGTCACATAACCAAACAGTATAACTATAATGACATTTCAATAAGGTCATATATTTTCAACGTAAATACAACAGCTAGATTTTAATGTCTTCAATATGAGCTTTAAAGACTGACATCTTAAATCCCTTTCCAGCAAAATCACATTGGCTTTTCAAACAGATATGGACTGCGTTGGTGATCTTGCAGAAGCTGCTTTTGTAATCCCTCTAAGATAAATCAATTTGCACATCAGGAAGCAGTTTGCTGGCTGTGAAAATGCACTACCTCTCACTCACATACTAATTCATGGTTCAATATAGCTGTATTTTTAGATTTGCAATGATCAGATACAAATAACGTGGGTGAAAAGGGTGGGGCTGCTATTTTCATGCTTTACCCTGTATCAGGCTACTGGGTAAAACATGAAAATAGAATGACTAAGAAGAATGAAAATGTTTATTTGCCAAGTATATACACACATAAAGAATTGGTGTTACTTGGTGCTCCGCTCGCAAGTAGCAACACGATAAACAGTAACAATTAAGAATGACATATAAAACATTAAACATTAATAATAAAACATTTTAGTTTTTAGTTTAGCTTCAAAGAGTTTGTGGCCAGGGTGAAAGGGGTCAGAGATGATCTTACCTGCTCGCTTCCTGGCTCTTGCAGTGTACAGTTTGTCAATGTGGGGAATGTTGCAGCCAAATAGCTTAGATATTCTCTGATGCATACAAAAGTGTATCAAATAGGTGTTGTTTGATGATTTTTCTGTTCTCTTGACCTGAGGTCAACATGATTTATGGCCTTTTCCCACACGTTCCAGACATATGGAGGAAAATGGGGAGGTCCTGAATTCAGGTCAAAGGCCAAAGGAAATTGTTTGCGGGTGAGAGAGGCTTAGGTTGGAGTGGGATACAGGATTGGAGCATGAGGTTGAGGTGGAGGTTTATCGTAGTCAAGCTGGGAGTTGAGATTGCAGTTCCGGGGGATGAGATTGAGATGTAGGAATGAGGAACTGTATGTGCTGGTTTACACAAAAGGACACAAAGTGCTGGAGTAACTCAGTGGGCCAGGCAGCATCTCTGGAGAACATGGATAGGTGACGTTTTGGGTCAGGACCCTTCTTCAGACTGATTATAGGAGGGGAGAAGAAATTTGGAAGACCTGGTTGAGAACCTGAAAGAGAGTTGGTGCAGTGGCTTTAAAGCCTTTCAGATCCCAACTGAAAGTCAGATAATTGAAACTGCTGCACTACTGCCTGCAACTTAATCCTAAACGACAAGCATTCTTTTCTGGAACTTTGGAACATAGTTGAGCAAACAATTTGTGGATTGTTTCACAGGATTGCTTCCCTTCTCAATCAAGAAATGCTGAGCAAAATGTACTTTTAGACAAATGCATAAAATAATTTAATTTGCAGTTGGGCAGACTGCAAATTAATATTGCAAATCCATACTGCATAATCACTAAATGTTACTGCATACTATGACTCATTAGATTAACATGTAATTCTTGGTTAATCATTAAGTAGGATTTTGACCCCCATTTGCAAAATAAGTCGCGGTATTTGGAAAATCAAATTTAGTTTCACCATTTTCCAAGTCAACTTTGAAGCAGCTCTACATTGACAATATTTGTTTGCAAACCTCTGAATTTGGAACTTGGGCTAAAACTCTGATCTCTGGAAGGTTGTAATAAGATGAAGAAAAATAGATTTGAGCATGATATTGAATCTCTGCACCGAAACCAGGTAGGTAATTCTATAACTAACCCTCTCTGCTTGCAATCTAGTTACATTTTCAGGTGCAGAATTAACAGGAATTAAGTAAAGGAGGAAGCTCTTGTTTGTTTTAACAAATAAATTGTGCATGTCATTGGCTGTGTGTAAGCTATTTTTTCATTATTTGTTTCAAGCAGTTCAGTTATTAGAGATCACCAGTCTCCAGGTCAAGATTCTATTGTTATGTATACTAAGGAAATTTCCTCTGAAAAAGTTGATTGTATGGTGTAAATACATTTTATTGCCTGTATTAGTACAGAGTAAATGTGTCACCGTGGTTCAATTCATAGTAATCTCACTGCTGAGTCAGAATTTAATGATTTCTAGTTCTGAGGGTAGTCTGTGTTTTCAGAGTTGCCATCTTCCAGATGAGAATAAAATTGAGGCATGGGCATAAATAATCTCATTGCAATACTTCAAGAAGACCCGTAGCATTAATCCAAGTTCCTTGGCCAATATTTATCCATTAACCAACATCACTGAGAGACAGATTATATGGTTGTTATCCTCTCGTTCTTTGTTGGAATTTGCTTTGTACGAATCACTACACATTGCTTACTCTACAGCAATTACTCCACTTCAGGTTTCATTTTGACAGGAAGCAGCCATTTGGGATCCCAGAGCCATGGAAAGTGTTCTAATAACACAAGTCTTCCTCCTTGTTAAGTACAAGGATATGGCAGCAGAAATCCCTACTTAATTTGACAGACAGATTTTGACCTGCTGTCTTTTGCAGTGAAGCAGCAGGCAGAGAAATTGTATGCTAACATGTCAGTGTACTTAGTCAGCATAAATTCTAATCCAATTATTCAAACACCGCTTTACGAGGGAATTTTATCAACCAGTCATCAAAACAACTTCTACATGTACTGCCTAATAATAAAGTCAAGTGCCTGAACTTTGAACTCAGATAACTCTAATTGCATTTAATCATTCCAAATATCAGGCACCTAAATCTCGCCCGAGTTTAAGCATTGGAATGCCAGTGTTAAACTGGGCACTTTTTGATGTGGTTCAGAAACATAGTGTTATATTCCGGACGGCAAAATGAATAACAACTTACATGCAGGTTGCCTGGATCATGAGAGAGAGATTTATTACCCAACATTCCCTGCTTATATTGAACACCAACTCATTAACATATACATTAATATGTATGAATACATTACACTGCTCTCCTTTTTTAAAGTATTAAATCTAAGTACTCATTTACAATTTTGTTGTTGTGATACTTGATTTAAACCAGTATTTATGAAATTTTAAATGATAAACATAATATATTTATTCTACACATCTACACATTTTCGTTTTACTTATACAGTGAGTTACTTAATTTACCAACCTAATCTAACTACTGGTTTACGGATCCTGCCTGATCGTCTAACAGTAACAGGTGTAACAGGTTTAGGTGTTGACTCAACTGTTGGTTTGTTTGGCTCTGTTTTAGTACCCTGACTTTGACCAGAGAAATCTGTTTCTTTGCCTGTACTAACGGAACTTTGTGTTTCAATCATAGTGGTCGCTTCCAACTCACTTTCAGATAAAAACTCAGGGATTAGGACCATGCTCAGTTTTTGGTTCTTCTTTGGCTGGAATCATTTGATCAACATGAACACTTTTGATCCTATCTCCAACTTCAACTAAGTATCTTTTTGTTCCACACACTTCCACTATTTTCCCAACATCCCATTTGGCTCGACTGGACTTTTTGGGAGGACTGAGAACACGAACCTGCTCATCTGGCTTGAAGTACCTCTCCTTTTTGTGGGAGTCAAAATGGCATTTTGACTTAACTGGTTTTGCTCAACTCTCAAGGCCAAATTAGGTTGAACTAGCCAGGCATATTCTTAGCCTTCTCTTCTTCAACAGTTCTACAGGTGAGTAACCCATTGATGTGTGTTGTGTGGTTCTGTACTTCAGCAAGAAACTAGCCAAGCCATGTTTCATGCTGAGCTTTGAACCACCCCTCAAAACCTGTGCATCTTTGACAATTCTAACAGACCTTTCCGCCGCCCAGTTGGAGGCTGGATGGTATGGGGGAACAAGTGGGTGTTTTACACCACTCCGCTGCATGAACTCTTTGAACCGTTCTGAACGAAACTGAGGCCCGTTATCAGAAACAAGTTCTTCCGGTAAACCATGGCATGCAAAAATTGATCTCAACTCATCTATGGTACACTCTGTAGCAGTACTTGACCCCATATGCTTAACCTCAATCCATTTGGAATGACTATCTACTAGTGCCAGAAAATGATCATTACCCTTTTCACAAAAATCTACATGAACTCTCTGAAAAGATCTACTTGGCCATGACCAGGGTTGCAATTGTGTTTTTGGTGGTTTACTCCGGCAATTTTGGAAGACGCTACTTTTGCTCGATGTCACTGTCAATACTAGGCCAATACACAAAACTCCTGCCAATTGACTTCATGCTTATTATGCCAGGATGTTCGGCATGAAGTTCATTCATAATTTTGTTTCTCAAAGACTCTGGTACAACCACTCTGTAACCCCATTTAATGCATCCCTGCTCACATGATAATTCATGGTGTTGATTATGGAAAGGCTTCAGCTCTGAGTTTAGAACTGAGTTCAATCGATTGATTTCAGTCCAACCATTCAATGTCTGTTCATAGACCCACTTCAGCACAGTGTCTTTCTCAGTTTCTGTTGCAATTTCTGTTGCAGTCACTGGAAAGTCTTCATCTACAACTTGCAGTGTGTAGATTGAGTTCTCACTTCCTATGTCAGAGTTCTCGTGGGGCAACCGGGACAACACATCTGCAACTGTGTGGCACTTGGAGCTTCTGTACTCAACCATGTAGTCTTCCTGAGACAGTAAAATTGCCCAGTGCTGCATCCTTGATGCCGCCATGGAAGGTGTAGCTGACTTGGGATCAAGTATCACTAGTAGTGGCTTGTGATCAGTCACTAGGGTGAATGGTCTGCCGAGAAGAAACTGATGGAATTTATTGATTCCAAACACAATGCTGAGTGCTTCCTTTTCTATCTGGGCATAGTTGCGTTCACTCGGTGAAAGGGTGCGGGATGCAAAAGCAATAGGCTTTTCCTGTCCGTCATTCATTACGTGGGAGATCACTGCACCTCCACCATAACTTGAAGCATCACAAGCAAGTTTCATCTCGCATGTCATATCGTAGTGAACAAGGAGTTTGTCACTTGTCAAGTTTTCTTTGCAGATGTCATATGCACATTCCTGTTCCTTTCCCCAAGTCCACTTTACATCTTTTTGTAGCAGATGATGTAGTGGCTTTAGCACAGTTGCTAAATCTGGAAGGAATCATGCATAGAACTGCACCATCCCAAGGAATGATCATAGCTCTGACACATTGTTGGGTTTTGGAGCTGACTTTCCTTATCGACATTGAGTTGGGCATAAGCGTGAGACAAATCCAGTTTAGTGAAGACTCTTGCTCCGCTAAGTTTTGCGTATAATTCTTGCGAGGTTGGTAAAGGATATTGTTCCTCATCAACGGCTTGGTTGATTGTGACTTTGTAGTCACCACATAGTCGAACAGTTTTGTCGGCCTTGGGTACGGCTACAATTGGCGTTGCCCAGTTACTCTGGTCTGTCTTCACGACTACTCCATTCCGCTCGAACATGTTGAGTTTTTCTTCCACTTGGTGCTTTAGTGCATATGGTACAGGTCTTGGTCGACAATACACAGGTTTCACATCTTGCTTAAGTTGAATGTGTGCAGAGTACCCTGTTATTCCCGTGTAACTGCCAGCAAAAATGCTTGCATGTTTGCTTATGACATTTTCAAGACGTGATTTGGACAAATTGACGCTGAAAATTTTCTTCCAGTCTAACTCTATTCTGCTCAGCCAATCCTTTCCAAGGAGTGTTGGTTTACTTCTGTAGCTGGCCACTATGATGGGCAGTGTTACTGATTGACCATTATGCTGAACTTTACAGTTGATTTGTCCAGATGTCTCCAAAACGTCGCCCGAGTACATTCTCAGCTTGACCTTACTCTCAAACAATGGTATCTGTGGGAACTTAGTTTCGTACAGGTCTTTGCTCATGACCGAACAATCCGCTGCCGTGTCAATACACATATCGATTAACTGTTCATTAATCAATAGTTTAGTTCGAAAGTCCTTGCCTTGGCTGGTTGTAGGCTTATCGATGTTGGTTGCATAAATGGTGTACAACCCAAGTTCATTTCCATCTGGGTTCACCTCCAAGTTGTGAACTCCTCTCTGGTGTTGTCGCTTGATTTCCGCAGATTGTTGGTTTCCTGTTTTAAGCTTGGTCTGACATGCTGAGGCGATATGGCCTTTCTTCTGGCAGTTATAGCACTTGGCCATTTTGAACTGACAAAATTGGGATGAGTGATTACCCGTTGCAACGATAACAACTGGCTGAACTCGGCTCCCCACCATACTTTGGTTTTGGTTTAGCGCCTCTAGGTTTGGCCATAGGCACTGCCTTGTGACTGTAAACGGTCACTGCAGTCCGTGGTGGACGAAACTCGTGAGCATTCTTTGATGCCATCTCCATTGTGGTAGCAATCTTGCATGCTTTCTCGAATGTGAGATCTGGAGTGTTCATGAGTTCTGACTGAATTTGTTCTTCCACTAGACCACAAACAAATCTGTCGCGTAGTGCGCGTCCGAGAAAGGTTCCAAAGTTACAGTGTAAACTTAAGTTTTTCAAGGCAACAATGTACTCATTGATTGTCTCATTCTGCTTCTGGTTTCTGGTGCCAAACTTATAGCTTTCCGCAATTTCCAGAGGCTTTGGGTTGAAATGCTCCTCCAACTTCTTCATAATGTCATTGAATGGCACGTCTTTTGCCTTTATGGGCGCAAGGAGATTCACGAGTGTGCCGTACCCTTCAGGACCGATCTCCATGAGCAGAATCACTTTCATGCGTTCACAGACGGCCTTATTTGTTTCAGCCACTATCTCTCCTACACCACTAATCTCCATTATGTTGTTTGCCGTGAAAAACATGTTCGCTGTCTCCATATAGGAGCTGAACGGCTCTCTACTCTTGTCAAAAGTGCCACGGTTTCCGATGTAGCCTGTGGACGCTACCATCGTGTCGTTCTCTTTTTGTTTAAAGTCCGTTCAAAAACCCTGATTTCCTGTCTGTTCTAGTGTAACAATTTACCTAAAACCTAGCTGTACAAAGGCTATTCAGCTTGAGGAACTTGACAACAAAAAAAAATTCTCATACAATCCCAAGGACGGAATCTTGCCACGTAGACACCACATGGAGATGGCCTGACAAACTCTCGACGATTTTTCCATCTGCCATTTTAAACTACAGTCCCCTGCAAAGAAGGATCTGTGGCCTATCGTGTCCAGCTCGCAAACAACTGCGACACAACTCCGTATTTACTGCTTAAAATGTTAAACAATACTGCATGTTGCAAAACAGTCCTGCACTGTATTTAAAGGATGAGTTCACAAACTCTATCCCATCCTCGTCTCCAATTTTGTTATATTTTCCGGACGGCAGAATGAATAACAACTGGCACGCAAGTTGCCTGGATCAGAGAGAGATTTATTACCCAACATTTCCTGCTTATATTGAACACCAACTCATTAACATATACATGAATATGTATGAATACATTACACCTGGCATCAAGTCGATAATGTTCCACATTTACAATGCATCTGCACAAATGAGCTGATCACACTGCACGTTGTGAGATCAGTCCAACTTATTGATACATGTCTGGAGTGCCGCTTAGATGCTCCAACTGTTTTATGCAGTAGGTTTTTAAGCTCAATTCCTGCGGATGACCGTCCTTGTGCACATTCTTTGGCACTCTTTCTCTGCATAGGGTGGGGTATGCTGGAGAGGACCAAGCCTCCACTAAAGTTGCCAGACAGCTGGTGTCCAATGTAATCCTACATATTGGGCAGCCATCTTCGTATGACTGAGCTCTGTATGAATAACATGGCGTCAGTATGTTTTCATTATCAATGGGGCCCCATGTAAAGAATGAGCTACATCCAGGTAAGTTTTATGGGTCCAGAGTTTCTGATAGTAAGGAGAGTGAGATTGCTTTCACTGTCATTATACAATAAATATGACAGCAATTTTGAGATTTTGCTCCATGTGATTTAATGTGAAAAACACAGAATTGTTGTCTGTGATCCAATGCGCTATCAATGTGCTATTTGCAGCCTTCTCCTCCACATGAAGATTGAGATAAATTTGAGGTATTTATGAATCAGTCGACGATAAAATACTCCGTAAATCTCACCCACACTGACGTGAGGTTCTGGTGAGTTTTTAATGATGTGCTGAGCTAAAATACTGCCAGCAACCAATTTGTTTTATGTTGTGCATTACAAACTCTTTACATGAATTTAAAAAAATATTTATTTATTCCTTCAAACTTATTTATGATCTTTCATCTTTTATGGCAATCATATGTGTACTTCCCAATCTTAATTTAGCAATTTGTATTATGTAAAAAAAAAATGTTTTAATCGTGATTTTTTTAATGTAAATGAGATTCGGGATCCCATTGTGACGTCATTGTGACGTCGAACGCGGCTGACGGGCCGGGCAAGTGGAAAAGTGGTTTGAAAAGTGATTTTTGTAACGTTTAAAACGTCAATGACCTGTAAAATATAACATCAATACGGACAAAACTTGTTTAATTTACATCCCAGGCCAATGGTGATTAAGGTGGGCCAAATTGTAGTGCTATTGCATACGGTTTTGGCAGGGTTTGGGGTTCTCGCCGCGCACACGCACGCATGCAAACAAACAAGATGAGAGTATTAGTAATATACTAGACTAAGTGGGACCCGTTGGGTCCCATGTTCACACGGGAGGGCTGGTCCTCCAATGTAATATTCCTCCTCTCCACCAATTCCAATATTGGTGGCCAGTGGGGGGGGGGGGGGGCTTTCTGGAGTGCTAGTATGGGTATTGTAGGTCAAAGGGACTGGTTTCCAGAGAGCTAGTATGGACATGTGGGCCACATGGATTATTGGGGTGACAACTCAGTCACTCAAGCCTGATGTGCTGGCAGCTCACTCACGGCAGGTGGGCGAGCAGTTGACTCAAGGCGATTCCTTGAAATTCCATTTAAAACAGGGTGCATGGCCAAAAATCACAGCCGTAAGTGGTAGCGTTTTATCTAAAATCAATATACAGTGCAAACAGGAAGAAAGTGCATTTGCAGTAGTGCCTTTCAACTTCAAGCCAAAGCACCCAAGCCACCATTTGCAGTAAGTAGTGCCTTTCAACTTCAAGCCAAAGCACCCAAGCCACCATTTGCAGTAAGTAGTGCCTTTCCGCTACATGCCACCATTTGCAGTAAGTAGTGCCTTTCAACTTCAAGCCAAAGCTCCCAAGCCACCAGTTGCAGTAAGTAGTGCCTTTCAACTTCAAGCCAAAGCACCCAAGCCACCATGTGCAGTATGTAGTGCCTTTCAACTTCAAGCCAAAGCACCCAAGCCACTGTTTGCAGTAAGTAGTGCCTTTCAACTTCAAGCCAAAGCTCCCAAGCCACCATTTGCAGTAAGTAGTGCCTTTCAACTTCAAGCCAAAGCTCCCAAGCCACCATTTGCAGTAAGTAGTGCCTTTCAACTTCAAGCAAAACACCCAAGCCACCATTTGCAGTAAGTAGTGCCTTTCAACTTCAAGCCAAAGCTCCCAAGCCACCATTTGCAGTAAGTAGTGCCTTTCAACTTTAAACCAAAGCTCCCAAGCCACCATTTGCAGTAAGTAGTGCCTTTCAACTTCAAGTCAAAGCACCCAAACAACCATTTGCAGGCAGTGCCTTTTTACTTCAAACAAACCATATTTTCATTTTCAAACCACATTAAGGGTACTCACAGTTGTGTATACATTTGTTCAGTGTTATTCAGAGCTCAGAGAAACGTGACCCTTGGCTTCATTCATCTGGCAGACACTGAGGCACACCACTTCCTGGTTTTATATTCCCACCCCCTCTCTCCAGCAGGTGCAGCAGAGAGAATGGTGATTTTTTTAAACCTCAAGCCAAAGCTCCCATGCCACCATTTGCAGTAAGTAGTGCCTTTCAACTTTAAACCAAAGCTCCCAAGCCACCATTTGCAGTAAATAGTGCATTTCAACTTCAAGCCAAAGCACCCAAGCCCCCTTTGCAGTAAGTAGTGCCTTTCAACTGCATGCCACCATTTGCAGTAAGTAGTGCCTTTCAGCTTCAAGCCAAATCACCCAAGCCATCATTTGCAGTAAGTAGTGACTTTCAACTTCAAGCCAAGGCACGCAAGCCACCATTTGCAGTAAGTAGTGCCTTTCAATTTTAAGCAAAGCACCCAAGCCACCATTTGCAGTAAAATGTGCCTTTCAACCTCAAGCCAAAGCACCCAAGCCACAATTTGCAGTAAGTAGTGCCTTTCAACTTCAAGCCAAAGCACCCAAACAACCATTTGCAGGCAGTGCCTTTTTATTTCAAACAAACCATATTTTCATTTTCAAACCACATTAAGGGTACTCACAGTTGTGTATACACTTGTTTAGTGTTATTCAGAGCTCAGAGAGACGTGACCCTTGGCGTCATTCATCTGGCAGACACTGTGAGGCACACCACTTCCTGGTTTTATAGCCCCTCCCCCTCCCTCCAGCAGGTGCAGCAGAGAGAATGGTGATTTTCTTTAAACGTCAAGCCAAAGCTCCCAAGCCACAGTTTGCAGTAAATTGTGCATTTCAACTTCAAGCCAAAGCACCCAATCCATCATTTGCAGTAAGTAGTGCCTTTCAACTTCATGCCACCATTTGCAATAAGTAGTGCCTTTCAACTTCAAGCCAAATCACCCAAGCCATCATTTGCAGTAAGTAGTGCCTTTCAACTTCAAGCCAAGGCACCCAAGCCACCATTTGCAGTAAGTAGTGCCTTTCAACCTCAAGCCAAAGCACCCAAGCCACCATTTGCAGTAAGTAGTGCCTTTCAACCTCAAACCAAAACACCCAAGCCACCATTTGCAGTAAGTAGTGCCTTTCAATTTTAAGCAAAGCACCCAAGCCACCATTTGCAGTAAAATGTGCCTTTCAACCTCAAGCCAAAGCACCCAAGCCACCATTTGCAGTAAGTAGTGCCTTTCAACTTCAAGCCAAAGCACCCAAGCCACCATTTGCAGTAAGTAGTGCCTTTCAACTTCAAGCCAAAGCGCCCAAACAACCATTTGCAGGCAGTGCCTTTTTACTTCAAACAAACCATATTTTCATTTTCAAACCACATTAAGGGTACTCACAGTTGTGTATACACTTGTTCAGTGTTATTCAGAGCTCAGGGAGACGTGACCCTTGGCTTCATTCATCTGGCAGACACTGAGTGAGGCACACCACTTCCTGGTTTTATAGCCCCTCCCCCTCCCTCCAGCAGGTGCAGCAGAGAGAATGGTGATTTTCTTTAAACTTCAAGCCAAAGCTCTCAAGCCACAATTTGCAGTAAATAGTGCATTTCAACTTCAAGCCAAAGCACCCAATCCATCATTTGCAGTAAGTAGTGCCTTTCAACTTCAAGCCAAGGCACCCAAGCCACAATTTGCAGTAAGTAGTGCCTTTCAACCTCAAGCCAAAGCACCCAAGCCACCATTTGCAGTAAGTAGTGCCTTTCAACCTCAAACCAAAACACCCAAGCCACCATTTGCAGTAAGTAGTGCCTTTCAACTTCAAGCCAAAGCACCCAAGCAACCATTTGCAGTAAGTAGTGCCTTTCAACCAAGCCAAAGCACTCAAGCCACCATGTGCAGTAAGTAGTGCCATTCAACTTCAAGTAAAACACCCAAAGCACCCAAGCCACCATGTGCAGTAAGTAGTGCCGTTCAACTTCAAGTAAAACACCCGAGCCACCATTTGCAGTAAGTTGTGCCTTTCAACTTCAAGCCAAAGCTCCCAAGCTATCATTTGCAGTAAGTAATGCCTTTCAACTTTAAACCAAAGCTCCGAAGCCACAATTTGCAGTAAGTAGTGCCTTTCAACTTCAAATCAAAGAACCCAAGCCACCATTTGCAGTAAGTAGTGCCTTTCAACTTCAAGCCAAAGCACCCAAACAACCATTTGCAGGCAGTGCCTTTTTACATCAAACAAACCATATTTTCATTTACAAACCACATTAAGGGTACTCACAGTTGTGTAGACATTTATTCAGTTATTCAGAGCTCAGAGAGACGTGACCCTTGGCTTCATCCATCTTGCAGAGAGTGAGTGAGGCACACCACTTCCTGGTTTTATAGTCCCTCCCCCTCCCTCCAGCAGGGGCAGCAGAGAGAATGGTGATTTTTAAAAAAACATTAATATCTCTCTGATTTGTCATCAATGGGAAAAATCCTCTGCACCCGTAAGGCGGAGGGGGGCTCTGAGCGAGGTGGCCAAAAATGACGGCCGTAGGTGACGGCGTTCTGTCGGAAATCGCAGCACAGTGGGCCAAAAGCGGTCAAGATCAGAGATTTAGTAATATAGATAGATGAAAGAAACATAAACTTGAGATAGAAGTATAGAACTGTCCAAGAATTCACATCCAGAAATATCGTGACTGGTGACTGGTATATTTTTTGATTGTGGACCAAAATGATTAGAAATCTTATTGATCGTACCGACAGTCAGCTCCAAATCCAATTACTGCTTTAATTTTAAATACATATTTGCCATCTCCTGAGGAAGGTCAGCAATATAAAGATGTTTCCTTTGGTTCTTTTCATTGCAGCTTACAGAATATGAAGACACACTCCCCATCACAGAGAGATCTAACCCCATAACACAGGATATAGATCTATCAGATTCAGTTCAGATTGTACAACTGTTGAAAAAATGTGATGAAGAAATATTTCAGAAGGAGGAGGACTCAGCAACAAACTATAAGGTACAAAATGATTCCATGCTAACCACCAGTGTAAATTGTGTTTCTCTTTCCCCAAATGCTGCTTGACTGACTGAGTTCTTCCAGCATTTCTGCTTTTGTCATAGTCACTCCTGCATGTTCTTTATGAATTAATCTTTATTATATGCAGCAACTGGCCAATATTTATTTTGTGTTACTGACAGACACTATACAGTGAATCCATCTTAACGGCTTTGAAGGACACGGCCAAGCAAGTTCAAGAGATGCTGAGGGTAGGTGATGAAATGATAATTGTTGAGCCTCAACAAATTTACTATCAATTCTGACAAAGTAAACTCTGGTCATTTTATTGGGAAATATAACATAAGGCTTTCTATAGAAGTGTTTTTTGAGCTAAATATTATAATCCAACACTGCTGATGCTGAATAATGCACAGAAAATAGTACATTGGTGCAATTTAGAGAGCAGTTCATACCATTCACAGTTCACTTGATTTGCTGTCAAATAACTTTGAACGGATTATAAATGGCCTGCACTGTGAACCAGCTTCAATAACCTATGTACTCAAATTTCCAATCTGCGCTTCTGTCACGTTCCATGCTGGAAGCATTAAATCATAAAATATACCCCACAGTAAATTGTACATCTGAGTTACTCCACAAAGAAAATGAAATGTGTATGTTTCACAAGAAGAAAGGAAGGGATAAAGGTGGAACATTCTATTTAAACTCTATTTCACAGAGGTTTAACTTTAATCCTGATTACTGAATGTATTCAATATGTTTATATATGGGTAGTCTGCTTTGGATTTCAGTTGGAGTTATTTTACACGATAGGTATCCATAGATGTGGGCTCTGTTGCCATGGACACAGACACCGAATGACACACAATGGAAATGGCGCAGGCCTCATATACAAAAGAACTCATTATTGATCCACTTCATTCCACCTGGGCCATTGTCAGTGATTGGCCTCCCCATTAACTGCCTCCCTTTGATGATCTCAGCCCTGCTCTAGTCATTTCTTTGAGTACCCTTCATCGATCAACTTCAGCAAAGATCCTATAGCAGAGCCTATCAGATCTTTGGTCCCCATTGCGGCAGAACATCGTGGAGTTGGTAGCCTTTCCTGGAGACTGACCCGGCGCTCCAAGCGGCGGGGGTCTGCGGGGCTTTAACATCGCGGAGCTTGCGATACCTTTTCCGGGGATTGAAGTTCCAACTGCGGGACCTGTAGACTTTAACATCGTGAAGCCCACGGTCTCAGGTAAGAAGAAGCCAATTCTGGAGCTCCATACTACGGAGAGAATTTCAACCGCCCCGACGCGGGAGTTTCGATCACCCCCACGGGGGCTTCGATCGTCGGTGGCAGGGGCTTTGATCACCCCGACTGAGGATGGTTTGACTGCCCCGACCGCGAGAAATCAAAGAAGATGAAGATTGAACTTTATTGCCTTCCATCACAGTGAGGAATGTGGTGGATGTTTATGTTACATCTGAATAAATCAACGTGTGAGCAAAATCTGATAATACATAGCACCCTACGAATTTGGAAACAGTTGAAATCAAGTCTCAAACTGAACAATTTCTCTCCCCTTTTACCAATTGCTAACAGTCCCTCGTTTAAACCGTCTACTTTAGATAAGGCATTTGCACAATGGAAAAACTCAGGAATTAAAACGCTAGGAGATCTTTACGAGAAGGGGATTTTCCTCTCGTTTCAAGAATTACAGGAGAAATATCATTTGAAAGCAAGTAATTTTTTTAGGTATCTTCAAATCCGAGACTATGTGAAAACACATACACAAGACTGTCATTCTATGGGCCCAGATATATTAGACGAATGCATGAATAGACAGGCGGATACAAGTAAGTTAATATCCTACATTTACAATACCCTTTTAACTGCACACATCCCATCTTCTGAAATGCTTAGGCTTATGCTTGGGAAGATGAATTGGGTTTATTAATCTCAAAGGATAGCTGGGAGGAAAGCCTTCTATACATACATTACTGCTCTCTTAATGTTAGGCACTCCCTGATACAATTTAAAATACTGCACAGACTCTACTATTCAAAGTCCAAATTGAACAAGATCTTCCCAAATGCCTCTCCTATTTGTGATAAATGTCTCCTCCAAGAAGTGACTACAACCTATTATTTCGCTTCCTGTATAAAGTTACAAAACTTCTGGAGGGGAATATTTGATACCTTCTCCAAAATACTTAAAATTAAATTGGAACCAGATATAAAACTGATCACATTAGGTATGTCAGAGGCCTGCTCTAAGCTAACGATATTTCAAAGACGTTTCCTCAATTACAGCCTAATAACGGCGAAAAAATTAATACTCAAATTTTGGGAACAGACAACAGTCCCCACAGTGAAGATGTGGATTACGGATATGTCCGAGACACTGCATTTGGAAAACATTAGGTTTGTCTTGGCGGAAAACACAGATCAATTTCTTAAGACATGGTTACCTTTTACTGAATTTCTGCAACAACAGAATGGTAAAACAATTCTGGGGGGGGGGGAGGTATATCTCCATCTTTTCTTTTCTTCTGCACTGCTTTGGTAGCTTATGGGTCTTTTTCCTCCTCTTTTGTATTTTATTTCTTTTTTCCTTCATTCTTTTTCTTCTTCTCTCTTTGTTTTCCCTTTTTTTTCTTTTTTCTTTTTTGTTTTGATTTAGGTTATAAGGTTAAAAATGAAGCTGTACAATAATTGTATAATTGTTATGCCGATCGTCTTATCCTTGTACAATTGCTTCTAATAAAAATAAATTAAAACATTTTAAAAATAATAAAACTTTTACGTGGTTGTGTGTCTTGTTGTTCACTCTTTTTATGTATTTATTTATTTATTAGAAGTAAGTACAATACAGTGGTACCTTTTTTCAGGTGCCAAATATATGTTCACTTAGTATGGCTGTATGGTAACTCAAATTTCACTGTACCTTAACTGGTACATGTGACAATAAACTGACCTTGAAACCTTGACCTTGAAACCTTGAACCCCAACAATCTAACCTATTCCACAAACTCCTCTTCCCAAACGTGCCCTGCACCCTAATGTCTTCACAACCAATTCCACTTCCCTGGTCCACAAATCAGCTTCCTATTCTCCGCGCCTCCAATCCTCTCCCAAACTGTTGCTCAGTATCCATGATGAGCTCTCTGACCTACCTCACTCCATTCTTCTCACTAACCCTCTGATTGTCTCCCTCATTACATCCTCTTTTCTCTCCTCATATTTGTCCCAATCTCTGCTCCAAATCTGTCCATACCAGAAACCATTCCCCCTTAACCCAAAATTGCCTCGTGTTCATTTCCTCTTCAATCTCCACTCTCCGTGATGGCAGGAGTCCACAGAAAAAGTGTTAATGCTCAATTTTTGGTCCCTAATTATTTCTTGAGAATTGTTTTTTTGAATCCCTAACATCATCATACAGATTTCCCAATATAGGCTATTAATTTGGAACTAATTTTGAACATTATTAGGATCACTTTTTCTACAAAAATAGGTCTCATCTTAATGAACAAAAGATTACTAATTATATTGAAGTCTCTAATATGAAAATTGTTCTGAGAAATGGTGTCAGGCAAATAGGAGGGCTGTTTCAGGGCTTTAAGTCTCAATGGAATTTGTTACTGATATACAGTAATCGCTAGAGTCAGGGGAATTGAAGATCTGAGCAGATTTGTGAATTCGAACTTTGCCACTACTAAATGTATGAATGATTTTTTTTTTAAACAAATATTTTGATATATATTTTCAGGATGCTGAAGATAACCTGATTGTGCTGAGCGGATGCGGAACTTCAGGAAGATTAGCATTTCTACTTGCTGTATGTATGACTTACTATTTCTACTCACTTATTATCACTTACTGAAAGTAGCATGCAGTCACTGAAAGTAAGCATGCAGTCACTGAAAGTAAGCATGCAGTCACTGAAAGTAAGCATGCAGTCACTGAAAGTAAGCATGCAGGTACAACAGGCAGTGACGAAAGCTAATGGCATGTTGGCCTTCATAGCAATAGTAGTTGAGTATAGGAGCAAGGAGGCCCTACTGCAGTTGTGCAAGGCACTGGTGAGACCACACCTGGAGTATTGTGTGCTGTTTTGGTCTCCTAATTTGAGGAAGGACATTTTTCTTATTGAGGGAGTGCGGCGTAGGTTCACCAGGTTAATTCCCGGGATGGCGGGACTAACATATGATGAAAGAATGGAGCGACTGGGCTTGCATTCACTGGAATTTTGAATTCACTGGATCTTATGGAAACATATAAGATTATTAAAGGATTGGGCACACTAGAGGCAAGAAACATGTTCCCGATGTTGGGGGAGTCCAGAACCAGGGGCCATAGTTTAGGAATAAGGGGTAGGCCATTTAGAACGGAGACGAGGAAAAACTTTTTCACCCAGAAAGTTGTGAATCTGTGGAATTCCCTGCCTCAGAATGCAGTGGAATCTGATTCTCTGGATGCTTTCAAGAGAGAGTTAGATAGAGCTCTTAAAGATAGTGGAGTCAAGGGATATGGGGAGAAGTCAGGAATGGGGTACCGATTGTGGATGATCAGCTATGATCACAGTGAATGGCGGTGCTGGCTCGAAGGGTCGAATTGCCTACTCCTGCACCTATTGTCTATTGTGTATTGTCTATTTCATCTCCCCATTTTTTCAGTCTGGCTATAATTATTCTATCACTAGCATTATCCATTTGTGTTTCAATTTTATTTATTTATTATTCCGGCTCTATCAAATATTTTTGTTTCTTTTTTATAATCTTTCTATACAATGCTTTTCATCAGAGGAGAAACAGGCCCTTCGGCCCACTGGGCCCATGCTGACCAGCGATCCCCATACACTATCACTATACTACACACTAGGGACAATTTACAATTTATACCAAAGCCAAAGTAACCTGCAAAAGTGAACGCCTGTGAAAGGAAACCGGGGCAATAAGTGAAAACCCACGCAGTCACGGGGAGAACAGATAAATTCCATAAGGCAGCTCCTGTAGTCAGGTTTGAACCCGGGTCTCTGGCGCTGTACGGTAGAAACTCTACCACTGCGCCACCATACCCGCACAAATTTTCATTTCATTTTTATAACTTTTCGTCCAATTTTGAACCCCCTACTTGACTCAACCTGGTAAACCATTCAATGCCACCCATATATTCATGGCAAGATGACTGCTTAAATAAACTCATCAAAAGTAGCTTTATTACGGCTGATTCTTCAATATATTGGTCTAGAAAGATTTCTTATACATACTCTCTTAATTTGTCCTCAATGCCATTATTACTTATTGGGATTGCCTGATTCATACATTTTTAGTTTAGAGATATAGTGCAGAAACAGACCCTTTGGCCTATCGAGTCCGCACCAACCAACGATCCCCGCACATTAACACTATCTACACATACTAGGGACAATTTACACTTATACCAAGTATACAAACCCAAGTTAATTAACCTACAAATCTGTACGTCTTTGGAGTGTGGAAGGAAGCTAGATGCAGGAAGATTGTTCCCGATGTTGGGGAAGTCCAGAACAAGGAGTCACAGTTTAAGGATAAGGGGGAAATCTTTTAGGACCGAGATGAGAAAAACATTTTTCACACAGAGAGTGGTGAATCTCTGGAATTCTCTGCCACAGAAGGTAGTTGAGGCCAGTTCATTGGCTATATTTAAGAGGGAGTTAGATGTGGCCCTTGTGGCTATAGGGATCAGGGGGTATGGAGAGAAGGCAGGTACAGAATACTGAGTTGATGATCAGCCATGATCATATTGAATGGCGGTGCAGGCTCGAAGGGCCGAATGGCCTACTCCTGCACCTATTTTCTATGTTTCTATGTTTCTAAACTGAAGATCTCGGAGAAAACCCCCATGGTCACGGGGAGAATGTACAAGCTCTGTATAGACAGCACCCGTAGTCGGGATTGAACCCGCGTCTCTGGCGCTGCAAATGCTGTTAGGCAGCAACGCTACCGCTGTGCCACCATGGCCAAGAAAACTTTCACCAGACTGTTTTGATTTGCCTTTGCTACACAAAAGTTAAATGTATGAATACAGTGCTAACTCTTCTGCTTTATTTTACTCCCAGTATCTGTTCAGTGTGTAATTTAAAGTGACCTAATGTAAGTGACCTTATACATTTCTATTGCTTTCAGTCTTCCTTCAATAGTTTGTCCAAAACAAAAATCTATGACTACATCATTGCTGGAGGAGACAAGTAAGCAGCAACTATAACTATAACTACATTTAAAAAGTTACATCTACTGCACAAAATCATTATTGTTTTGTTTGATCCACAGAGCTCTCATGACTTCTCAAGAGCTACCTGAAGATAATCCAGAAACTGGGATTAAAATGTTAAAAGCAGTAAGTTATATCATCTAATGATATTGTAGTTGGTCTTTATGTAACTGTGAATGAACCACATAGAGACTCCAGCTGTAAATTTAAAAGTATTTATTCAGCACAACAGGCATTTTGGACGGCACTATTGTAGAAACTGCAGAAACATGGGAGAATCTTTCTGAACACAAAATACATCAGGTTTCTATGTTCTTATGATCAAAGGCAACAGCAGGTGTTTGAATTCCATTTAATTAGTTATAATGACAGTTTGGTGCCATATTTTGGCTGCAGACATATGGTTTCATCCAATTACATATTTACATTGAGAGTACATCTCAACTGACAAAAAATACATCTGAATACATCTGAAGAAGGGTCTCGACCTGAAACATCGCCCATTCCTTCGCTCCATAGATGTTGCCTCACCCGCTGAGTTTCTCCAGCATTTTTGTCCACCTTCTGAATATTAAAAACACCTTTGCTGGGACAATATAATTCACATGAATGGTCTAAAAGCTTCTAAATACAGAAACTCCAGACGCACAAAACTAGTAGGAAGGAACTGCAGATGTTGGTTTAAACTGAAGATAGACAAACAATCTTCCGTCTGAAGAAGGGTCTCGACCCAAAACGTCACCTATTCCTTCTCTCCAGTGATGCTGCCTGTCCCGCTGAGTTACTCCAGCATTTTGTTACTCCAGCAGCTAGTTTCACACAAAACTAGTGTCATGATTGCTTCTTCTTCTTCTTGCGTATGGCGTGCACAGCCTAAATTTGTCGGACAACTTGTTCTATTTGATCTTAATTGATTGTGCACGCCAGATTAATTGCATTCGTCGAAACAGGGCGGACCACGTGAAGGTTGCAATCTCCCACCCCCTCATGATTGCTGACTCTCTAGATACATAAATATCCCAGTTATGGATAGACAGAACAAATCTGCCAAAGACCATGTTTGATGAGCTAAGTGATAAAATAATCAGTCGAGTCTAGAACCTCCCTCAATCTCTGTGATAATTGTGTGAAATAAATCAAACTGAACACATCTAATGCCTAGTTTGATGTAGCCCAGGTGTTATGTGTTATGTAACATAGACATAGACATAGAAAATAGGTGCAGGAGGAGGCCATTCGGCCATTCGAGCGAGCGCTGCCATTCATTGTGATCACAGCTGATCATCTGCAATCAGTAACCCATGCCTGCCTTCTCGCTATACCCCTCGATTCCGCTAGCCCCAAGAGCTCCATCAAACTCCATTAAATTCATCCAGTGAGTTGGCCTCCACTGCCTTCTGCGCCAGAGAATTCCGCAAATTCACAACGCTCGGGGTGAAAACGTTTTTTCATATCTCAGTTTTAAATGGCCTCTGCTTTTCTCTTAGACTGTGGCCCCTGGTTCTGGACACCACAACATTGGGAACATTTTTCCTGCATCTAGCTTGGCCAGTCCTTTTATAATTTTATATCTATCTATCTATCTATCTATACTATTACAAAAACTCTCATCTTGACAACTTCCGGTCTGTATTGTTTTTACATTTACGCAAAAATGGTACCCTATATCACTAGGATTTTTCGCCACCTTACTCACCGTTCTCCTCTGCTCCAAGTGCACCACGTTTTGTTCCGATCGGTCGCAGATTCCAAAAGTTATGAAGGTTTAAAAAATCGTGAGATCCGCAGATTGGTCTTCTCACCTCACCATGAAGGTAACGCCCCTTCCGGCACCCGCTGGAGAATAAATTCCCGGAGTCTGGGCAGAGTCCGTGAGCACGTCCAGAAGACGCCCGTCCAGAAGACGCCCGTCCAGAAACCGCCGAGAATAAAGCTGAAGCAGCGGAGTGTGGGCTGTTTTCCGTGGGCGGGGGTGGGCTGTATTCGTGGGTGAGGGCGGGCTGTGTTCATGGGCGGGCTGTCCTCCCCCACACACACCCACTCCCCCACACACACACACCCTCCCCCACACACACCCCTCCCCCACACACACCCCTCCCCCACACCCCCCTCTCCCACATCCCCCCCCACATCTCCCTCCTCTGCCACACACCCCTCCCCCTCCCCACACACAGCCCCCCCTCACCCCCCCCCCCCCCCCCCACACGCACCCCCATCCCCCACACTCACACCCACCAGCCCCCGACATGCCCAGCCTGAAGCCGTCCCCCTCCACTGGCTGCAGAACACTTCCTGCCTGAACCCGTCCCTGTCCCCCAACTACAGAATGCTCCTACCGTTGCATTGGGAGAACAGGTGAGTGGTGGAATATTTCCTTGGGGAACAGGTTGTATTGCGGAACCAGGCTTCCCATGGGGGCTGGGGCAAAAATATGGCGTTGGGGACCAGGCCGTGTGATGCAATATTCCCCAATGCAATATGCCACCTCTCCACCAATTCCAAATGCCATTAGCTTTCTTCACTGCCTGCTGTACCTGCATGTTTACTTTCAGTGACTGGTGTACAAGAACACCCAGGCCTCGTCGCACTTCCCTTTTTCCTAATGTAATACCATTGTGATAATAATAACCATTATAGATATGTGATGAAAAAAAGATTAGTTAAAACAAATGTAGGTCCTTTGCAGTCAGAAACTGGTGAATTGATCATGGGGAACAAAGACATGGCAGACCAATTGAATAACTACTTTGGTTCTGTCTTCACTAAGGAAGATAAATAATCTGCCGGAAAAATAGCAGGGGACCGGGGGTCAAATGAGATGGAGGAACTGAGTGAACTGAGGAACTGAGTGAATTACAGGTTAGTCGGGAAGTTGTGTTAGGTAAATTGAATGGATTAAAGGCCGATAAATCCCCAGGGCCAGATAGGCTGCATCCCAGAATACTTAAGGAAGTAGCCCCAGAAAAAGTGGATGCATTAGTGATAATTTTTCAAAACTCTTTAGATTCTGGAGTAGTTCCTGAGGATTGGAGGGTAGCTAATGTAACCCCACTTTTTAAAAAGGGAGGGAGAGAGAAAACGGGGAATTACAGACCAGTTAGTCTAACATCGGCAGTGGGGAAAATGCTAGAGTCAGTTATTAAAGATGGGATAGCAGCACATTTGAAAAGTGGTGAAATCATTGGACAAAGTCAGCATGGATTTATGAAAGGTAAATCATGTCTGACGAATCTTATAGAATTTTTCGAGGATGTAACTAGTAAAGTGGATAAGGGAGAACCAGTGGATGTGTTATATCTGGACTTTCAGAAGGCTTTCGACAAGGTCCCACATAAGAGATTAGTATGCATACTTAAAGCACACGGTATTGGGGGTTCAGTATTGATGTGGATAGAGAACTGGCTGGCAGACAGGAAGCAAAGAGTAGGAGTAAACGGGTCCTTTTCAGAATGGCAGGCAGTGACTAGTGGGGTACCGCAAGGCTCAGTACTGGGGCCCCAGCTATTTACAATATATATTAATGATCTGGATGAGGGAATTGAATGCAATATCTCCAGGTTTGCGGATGACATGAAGCTGGGGGGCAGTGTTAGCTGTGAGGAGGATGCCAGGATGCTGCAAGGTGACTTGGATAGGTTGGGTGAGTGGGCAAATGCATGGCAGATGGAGTATAATGTGGATAAATGTGAGGTTATCCACATTGGTGGCAAAAACAGGAAATTAGACTATTATCTGAATGGTAGCCGATTAGGAAAAGGGGAGATGCAACGAGACCTGGGTGTCATGGTACACCAGTCATTGAAAGTAGGCATGCAGGTGTAGCAGGCAGTGAAGAAAGCGAATGGCATGTTAGCATTCATAGCAAAAGGATTTGAGTATAGGAGCAGGGAGGTTCTACTGCAGTTGTACAGGGTCTTGGTGAGACTACACCTGGAGTATTGCGTACAGTTTTGGTCTCCTAATGTGAGGACAGGCATTCTTGCCATATAGGGATTACAGAGAAGGTTCACCAGACTGATTCCTAGGATGTCAAGACTTTCATATGAAGAAAGACTGGATAGACTCCGCTTGTACTCGCTAGAATTTAGAAGATTGAGGGGGGATCTTATAGAAACTTACGAAATTCTTAAGGGGTTGGACAGGCTAGATGCAGGAATGTTCCTGATGTTGGGGAAGTCCAGAACATGGGGCCACAGTATAAGGATAAGGGGGAAGTTTTTTAGGACCGAGATGAGAAAAACATTTTTCACACAGAGAGTGGTGAATCTGTGGAATTCTCTGCCACAGAAGGCAGTTGAGGCCAGTTCATTGGCTATATTTAAGAGGGTTAGATGTGGCCCTTGTGGCTAAAGGGATCAGGGGGGATGAGAGAAGGCAGGTACAGGATACTGAGTTGGATGATCATCCATGATCATATTGAACAGCGGTGCAGGCTCGAAGGGCTGAATGGCCTACTCCTGCACCTATTTTCCATGTTTCTATGTTTCTATAATCTGCCTTCTTGTTCTTGCCACCAGTGGATAATCTCACATTTACTACATAATCTTGCATCTGCCATGCATCTGTCCACTCACTCAACCTGTCCAAGTCACCCTGCAACCTGCTAACCCCAGCTTCGTGTCATCTGCTAATTTGCTAGTGTTACTTTTAATTCCATTATCTCAATCATTATTATATATTGTAAATCATTGCAGCCCCAACACCAAGCCTTGCAGCACTCCACTCGCCACTGCCTGCCATTCTGACTGGAGCCCGTTTATTCCTACTCTTTGTTTCCTGTCTGCCAACCAATTCTCTATCCATGTCAATACTCTATCCCCAATACCATATGCTCTAATTTTGCTCACTAATCTCCTGTATGGGACCTTATCAAAGGCTTTGTGAAAGTCCAGATACACTACATCCACTGGTTCTCCTTCATCCATTTTACTTGTCACATCCTCAAAAAATTCCAGAAGATTAGTCAAGTAGGATATCCCCTTCATACATCTATGCTGATGGACCAATCCTTTTACTGCTATCCAAAAGCGCAGTTATTACTTCTTTAATAATTTACTCCAGCATCTTCCCCACCATCGATGTCAGGCTAACTGGTCTATAATTCCCCGCTTTCTCTCTCGCTCCTTTCTTGAAAAGTGGGATAACATTAGCTACCCTCCAATCCACAGGAACTGATCCTGAATCTATAGAACACTGGAAAATGATCACCAATGCTTCCACAATTTCTAGAGCCACCACCTTAAGTACCCTGGGATGCAGACCATCAGGCCCTGGGGATTTATTAGCCTTCAGTCCCATCAGTCTACCCAATACTATTTCTCGCCTAATGCAAATTTCTTTCAGTTCCTCTGTTTCCCTAGATCCTCTGTCCTCTAGTACATCTGGGAGATTGTTTGTGTCTTGCTTCGTGAAGACAGAACCAAAGTTCCTGTTCAACTTCTGCCATTTCCTTGTTCCCCATAATAATTTCACCTGTTTCTGCCTTCAAGGGACCCACATTTGGCTTTACTAATATTTTTTTCTTAACATACCAAAATAAACTTTTACTATCCATCTTTTTAATATTCTTGGGGAGCTTACCATCGTACTTCATCTTTTCACTCCGTATTGCCCTTTTAGTTGCCTTCTGATGTCCTTTGAAAGTTTCCGAATCCTCTAGCTTCCCGCTACTCTTTGCTATGTTATACACCTGTTCTTTTAGTTTTATACCATCCCTAACTTCCTTTGTCAGTCACGGTTGCCTCTTGCATATTAGGAGAATGTCTCTGGGTCATGTCAGTTTACAAACCATTTATCTTGACTGAACTCTTTTGTTGTGAGGTGCCTGTGCTCTTCAGACTATCGTCCATTCACATTGCTGATGTTTTAATTTCAAACCTGATTATTGCTTGTAGTTTACAGGGGGGGGGGGGGGGGTTAAGACTGGTTCTCCTTGCTATTAATATCTAATACCCACATAATTCCTGCAAAATGCTCCATGTCTAACAATCTCTAACAATTTACTCATTATATATGTTATTTTGCTGCACAATTCTCCTGATCTAAAATGAAATCCCAACTTGGTTGTAATGCTCCTTTGTTTTATGCCTTAATATTTGGAGAATTATCTTTGACAATATATTTGGCAGCATTTTTCAAATGAAATGAGATGACGCACATAAAAAACTGTAACTCTCAACCAGCCAAGTGCCATAGAGTGATTTTTTTATATTTATGCTTTTGACTGAACATAAAATAGATATTGCAAAATCAGCATCAGACTTACATTTCTCATGAGTGCTTTTTCAATTACAATTGTAAACCTTGTTCTGAAAAACTGTTAATTTTTATTTCTTTCCTGAGCTATTTATGTTTTTGAAGATCATTTTCTAACCATTTAATTGTTGCCAGAATGTTGACCAAGAAAATACAATACAATTGAAAGTGAGTAATTTATTATTTACATTACATCCTTAATTGCAATATTTATTTGCAGATTACCAAAATGAAAAAGAAAGTACTGTTCATTGGGATTTCATGTGGATTGTCAGTAAGTAGGGTGGATTTCAAGCTCTTTCTGAAAGCTCTGAAATTTGCTGCCAATGTTCCTTTGGTACAGTATATTCTCAGTACCAATTCTTCCATGTTAAAACGTAAGTGCTTTGTATAATGCAAGAGGATGGATTATTACTGTAAATTAAATCAATGAGTTGAAAATCAAACTCATTCCATCCCACCAGGACATTGCCCAGTCTATAAAGTTACAACTTATTCTCCATTCACATTTCAAGTTTATTTGAAATCTCTCGCATAATGGGATTCCACCCACACACTTCTGGCTTGTGAAACTGATTAACCATCTCCTCTAACAATTTAACATCTGTTGCTCTAATCTATGTTTACTTTTCTGAGACAAACAACTGATGCTGCACTCGATGTAAGTGTGGCATGCTTATTTCAACTTGCCCAAGCGAAATATGAGGTGCTGCTCCTCCAATATGCGGTGGGCCTCACTCTGGCCATGGAGGAGGCAGCATCTATGGAGCGAAGGAATAGACGACCGGAAAAGGGGAAGTACAACGGGATCTGGGGGTCCTTGTACATCAATCTATGAAAGTAAGCATGCAGGTACAGCAGGCAGTGAAGAAAGCGAATGGCATGTTGGCCTTTATAACAAGAGGAATTGAATATAGGAGCAAAGGGGTCCTTCTGCAATTGTACAGAGCCCTAGTGAGACCACACCTGGAATATTGTGTGCAGTTTTGGTCCCCTAATTTGAGGAAGGACATTCTTGCTATTGAGGGAGTGCAGCGCAGGTTTACAAGGTTAATTCCCGGGATGGCGGGACTGTCATATGCTGAGAGAATGGAGCAGCTGTGCTTGGACACTCTGGAGTTTAGAAGGATGAGAGGATATCTCATTGAAACATTTAAGATTGTTAAGGTCTTGGACACGCTAGAGGCAGGAAACCTGTTCCCGATGTTGGGGGAGTCCAGAACCAGGGACCACAGTTTAGGAATTAGGAGTAAGCCATTTAGAACGGAGACGAGGAAACACTTTTTCTCACAGAGAGTGGTGAGTATGTGGAATTCTCTAGCTCAGAGGGCGGTGGAGGCAGGTTCTCTGGATACTTTCAAGGGAGAGCTGGATAGGGCTCTTAAAGATAGCGGAGTCAGGGGATATGGGGAGAAGGCAGGAATGGGGATGATCAGCCATGATCACATTGAATGGCTGTGCTGGCTCGAAGGGCCAAATGGCCTATTCCTGCACCTATTGTCTATTGTCTATTGTTTTGGGTCGAGACCCTTCTTCAGATTGATGTCGGAGGAGGGACATGAAAAAGAAAGGAAGAGGCGGAGACAGTAGGCTGTGGGAGAGCTGGGAATGGGAGGGGAAGGAGGGAGAAAGCAAGGACTACCTGAAATTAGAAAAGCCAATGTTCATACCACTGGGGTGTAAATTACCCAAGCAAATATGAGGTGCTGTTCCTCCAATATACAGTGGGCCTCACTGTGGCCATGGAGGAGGCCCAGGACAAAAAGGTTGGATTCGGAAAGGGAAGGGGAGTTGAAGTGTTGAGCCACCGGGAGATCAGGTTGGTTATTGCGAACTGAGTGGAGGTGCTGTGCGAAGCGATCGCCAAGCCTGCGCTTGGTCTCACCGAGGTTGATCATATGCTGAATAATCCAACCACATTTTTGTTTGGAAGTGGAAAGAAATAATAGAAATTGCATTCATTGCAATGTGTAAAAATATTTGAGATACAGTATTATAATTTTGCTGCATGTCATTGTATATATCATGTCTTGATTGGTGAATATGTTTAGTTTGTGACTTTATTTGAAGCAGAAATAATATGTGAATGCTTCATTGAACATAATTCCGACTGGTAACTACGCACTTCGTCCGAGCACATTATCGCACGAGTCATGCAAACCGTCTTAAATGACCACCTTAACTGTCATTTTGCAACCTAAAAAGCTGCCAAGGTTGCCCGGCTGACAACAGAGAAAAAAAATTAAGTGAGAGCCCTGTAAGGTGTATAATATTTTTGACACAGTCATAGGCCTTTCTTACATATGCTGTCACAATGCACTGTAGTCTCTAAACAACCCTTCAGTAATTTTCCTCGCCCTCCGTTTCAGAATAATAGTGTTTTAAGCCAATAACTAGACACCAGCACTGGCAATAGATAAATAAATAAGCACAGCTTTCCAGCCCCTTATCTCATTGGCCACGCTCGGCTGCAAATCGGTGTCAATCTGGTGGACCATCTTCCTCTAGACATGGCGGTGAGGGATTGGGAGGAGCCTCACAAGTGGAACAGCTTAGGGCCTCTCTTCATCTAAATCCGGCCCTGCTCATTGGCCAATATACTGAATGTGTTCATGCGTACAATTCTCAGGACAAGGAGCCCCTGTACCAGACCTAGACTATGATTTCTTGATAAACTGAAAGATGCAGACTGAAGCAATTGATCTTTGATTTCTTTTTCAACAAAATGCCATTAAACCAGGTTGTAATTGTTGGCCTTTCAAAGCAACCATTTTAAAGTGAAAGCATGCAAAGAGTAGAAAATATTGGTGGGAGGTATGTGAAGACCTCTGAACCGTGGTAATATAGGTAATGGTATAAATCAAGAAGGTCGTTGTGCATGTAAAAAGTGTAAGAAAATGGTCTTCGAGTACCTGAACCTGATGACTGGCCAAACTAAATTAGTAGGCAAATTAATTGAGTTCATCACAGGTTATTTCTCGAACCGTCTATTAAAGAGCCAAAGGATTAACGGGCTATTTCAGATCTAGTATTGTGCACAAAGAAAGAGTTAATTAAGATCATTTGTCAAGGTACATTGTGGGAGGTATGATCATAATGTGACTGAATTTTAACAAACCTGGAACCGCCTCAGTCAGTCTCTGCAAGATGGGGGAACGAGAGGGTCCCGTCTCTCAGTCTGAGCTGTGAACATGTCTACTGAACTGTGAGTGGTTTTACTGACCTGTCTAAATGCTAAAGCTGTGTTGCTTTTGGTTTGGAAATGCTAAAACTGAGTTGCCTTTGGTTTGGAAATGCTAAAGCTGTGTTGCCTTTGGTTTGGAAATGCTAAAGCTGTGTTGCCTTTGGTTTGGAAATTCTAAAGCTTTTTTGCCTAATTAAAGTTGCCTTGCCTAATTAAAGTTGCCTTGCCTAATTAAAGTTGCTTTGCCTAATTCAAGTTGCCTTGCCTATATATAATTAAAAGTCTAATCTTGACCACTTCCTGTTTGCGCTTTATATTGATTTTAGAAAAAACGCTACCATGTACGGCTGTGATATTTGGCCATCTTACTCAGAGTCCCCGTCCGCTCA
The DNA here is from genome assembly GCF_010909765.2 of Amblyraja radiata. Classification (NCBI taxonomy): domain Eukaryota; kingdom Metazoa; phylum Chordata; class Chondrichthyes; order Rajiformes; family Rajidae; genus Amblyraja; species Amblyraja radiata. The sequence continues at coordinate 61,411,392 of NC_045960.1, forward strand.
TCAGGTGCGGAGGATTTTTCCCATCAATGAAATATAAATGAGTTATTAGTGTTTAAAAAATGTTTAGATTCTCTCTCCTGTCAAACACGCCATGAAGGCCACGCACCTTCTCGTGGGAGGGGGAGAGGGACTATAAAACCCAGAAGATTGGGCGTGGCTCAGTCTCTGCAAGATGGAGGGGGGAGAGGTCACGACTCGCTGTCTTTAGTGGCCTTGCACCCTGATTGAAATGGTATGAAACTGCACTTGAATTTGGTGGCCTTGCACCCTGCTTGAAGTGGTAAGAAACTGCACTTGAATATGGTGGCCTTGCACCCTGCTTGCAATGGAATTTCAAGGAATAGATGTGAGTCAACTGCCAGCCCACCAGCCGTGAGTGAGTGAGCTGCCAGCACAACAGGCTTGAGTGACTGAGCCGCCAGCCCAAGAATCCATTCGGCCCACAATGACCATACTAGCCATCTGGAAACCAGTCCCTTCAGCCCACAACACCCATACTAGCGCTCCAGAAAGCCCCCCCCCCCCCCCCCCCCCCCCCCCCACTGACCACCAATATTGGAATTGGTGGAGAGATGGAATATTGCGTTGGGGGTCCAGCCCTCCCGTGTGATGCTGGGACCCAACGGGTCCCACTTAGTCTAGTAAAGATTATTTCTGTGACACCTTATGATTTTGTTTTTGAAACTTAATTACATCAATTACTAGAGCATTGTCTATTCTCAGTTACCTTTTGCAAAAGGCTGTGCTGAAGGATCAGGCAGTGTCTGGGAAGGGAATGGCACCATCTCTCTTTCCATAAATTTAATTGTCAAACAAGACTATCCTTTGAAGTCCATAAATAAATTTTCCATATTTTAGTTTAGTTTAGTTTAGTTTAGTTTAGTTTAGTTTTAGTTTAGAGATACAGCACGGAAACAGGCCCTTCGAGGCCACACCGACCAGCGATCCCCACACATTAACGCCTTCCTACATACACTGGGGACAATTTTACATTTATACAAAGCCAATTAACCTACAAACCTGTATGTCTTTGGAGTGTGGAAGGAAACCCACGCAGGTCACGGGGAGAACGTACAAACTCCGTACCGACAAGCACCCGTAGTCAGGATCAAACCCGGGTCTCTGGCGCTGTAAGGCAGTAGCTCTGCTGTTATGCCACTGTGCGTATTTTTGATTTGAGATGATTTTTTGGTTTCTCCAATACTGGCATTACTCTGGTCTTTTGACATTGAATTCTATTGCCCATTTTCCAAAAATTGATTACTTATGTATAAAATAATGAGCAGAGGCAGCAATTAAAAACATGTATTATTGATTATGCATTTTTATCTTCAAATTAAACATTAACAAGTACAGCTTTATGGGTGTCACATCATATAACCATGGGCAGATAATGTAGAAAATTATATTTGCCAAACTCTTATGTGGATGTTTTATTTTTAATGCAGAAAGGAGTTTGTGAAGTTATATATTAAAAAACAGCGACGTATTTGTACCTTGCTTACAGTGGTTAAGTATGGTGTCAAATCACTATTATGAATTCCCTTTCATGCTTACAGGCTCCATTTGTTGCTGGTCAACTAGATTTCTGCATGAACAACCTGGACAAGTTTACTCCTGTTCTGGTGGGGTTCAATCCAATTAATATGGCAAGGTACAAAATATTTGTAGGTTTGCATTACATTTAATCATCCATTATAAAATATTCTGTCTGATGAAGGGTCTCGACCTGAAACGTCACCTGTTCCTTTTCTCCAGAGATGCTGCCAGATCCAGCATTTTGTGTCTATCTTTGGTGTAAACCAGCAGTTCCTTCTTACACGTAATATATTCAGCATTTGATAGTTCCAGATCTTCAGTATAAAGGGCATGATCTTCTTTCAGGATCAGGGAGTGCCCTTCTATAATGTCAGGTGACAGTTTAAAGGTTCAACGATCAGTTTATCGTCATGTGTACCAATAAGCCAGTTCGTTAATCTGACTGCACATGCCCAGACATAGGTCACTGGAGAGCAACATTCTCAGCAGCGGAACTGCTGCGTGTATACAGACCTGTTTTTCATCCGTAGTCAGGATATAACCGGGTCTCCGACACTGCTCCAAATCCCGTGGTACCCATTCCACGACAGGCCGGGGACCGTCAGCTGCCCCTCTCACCTTATCCAGTGGCTGTCGGTTAACCCCCTCGGTGCCGGCGAAAGCCGACCACCAGTCATCAACAGGGATACACACAAAATGCTACAGTAACTCAGACTACAGACTACATTTCAGTCAGGCAACATCTTTGGAGAAGGGTCTCGACCCGAAACGTCACCTATTCCTTTTCTCCAAAGATGCTGCCTGTCCCGCTGAGTTACTCCAGCACGTTGTGTCTACCTTCAGTGTAAACCAGCATCTGCAGTTCCTTCCTACAGAGCAACGCCTGTCCGCGGGTAAAGGCTGAGGCGGTGGGGAGAGAGATGGGGAGAGGGATGGGGAGATGGATGGGGAGACGGATGGGGAGAGATGGGGAGAGAGATGGGGAGTCGGATGGGGAGAGAGATGGGGAGAGAGGAACTCGCTATCGCGGCTGAACTGCAGGTCCCAGACACCCCATCTCCGCAAGAACTCCCCGGCGCTAGGCCAATCTCTCCATCCCCTCCCAATCCCCCCGCCTGGGTCAGTTTCCTCTCTAACTGCAATGGATAACACATAGGAGGAAGGATGTGGCGTGTTTGTAATCCAGCTAAGGGTTGGCTATGTTGATTGAAAGGCTACTCCTGTATTTAGAGTGTGCGAGTTAAAGTTTGTGGTCGGTGCTTATGGATGTCAAATGCTTCAACTACGTTTGCAGTTTTTTGGGCTCAAGAAACAGGAGAGAAGCCGTTAACCCGACATTAGCCGTTCCCTTATTCCATGAGCTTCAAAATGCTTCCTTGATTTTCTGGACCTTATTATTTTTAAAGAGTTTTTTTTAATTACGTGTCGCTAAGTGGCCGCTGTACAGAATGTGTCTCGCGCGACTGGAGGTCTGGGGGGCATTGCCCCCCCCCCCCTCTGCAACCAACGTGCAAACCCTGGCATTCCCTGCGGAATGTTAAACTAAACACATCTGTGAGCAAAACACAAGCACGCGCGTCTTTCACCCACCCTTCTCTCTCGCCCACCTCTCAACGTCTCTCCGCCGGTCCAGTCTGTCCCCCTGTCTTCCACTCGCATCTTTCCCCCCTCTCTCGCTGTTACACCCCGCTCTCCCGCTACCTGGCACCCCCGTTTTCTTTTTTTTAATCTCGAATGAACTTTGACAAATCCCATGATTCCTTTTGTTTTTCGGAATAGCAAACTCGCTTATTAAGGTACAGTGGAACTCAATTAACACTCCGCCATACTAAAAAAAAAGCAACAAGACACATAACTATAAAAAAGTTAACATAAACATCCACCACAGCAGATTCCCCACATTTCTCACTGCGATGGAAGGCAATAAAGTCTAATCTTCTTCCTCTTTATTGCTATGCAGCTGTGATTACAATCTCTTTTATAGATGAATTTTCTCCATTACCGTCTTCTATGCTCCTAGAAATATATGTTGGTCAAGTATGATAAATCTGATTAGAGGAAACACTAGAAAGAAGGAACTGCAGATGCTGGTTTACAAGAAAGGACTTAAAGTGCTGGAGTAACTCAACAGGCAGCATTACTTGAGAAAATGGATAGGTGATATTTCAGGTCAGGACTCTTCTACAGACTGATTGTTGGGGAGAGAAAAGAAAGCTGGGAGAGAGGAGAGGCAGGACAAAGTGTGGCAGGGAATAGACAGACACAAGGGAGATGGGGTTTTGATATGCAGATGGTTGGAGCAAAAGCCAGAGATTAGAGCAGAAGGTATGAGACAGACTGATTGAAGGTATAGAAATTGTGAAACCTGAGGAAAAAATATATCCCTTGTCCTGCCTCTGCTCACTCTCATCTTTCTTTCACCCACTCCCCCTAAATCAGTCAGAAGAATGGTCCCAGCATGAAACGTCACCTATCCATGTTCTCCAGAGATGTTGTCTGACCCATAGAGTTACACCAGAACTCTGTGCCGTCTAGAGGAAGCCAATGCAATATTTGAGAAAGAAATTCAAGAACTTAAGATTGTTGAAGACTCTGTCACCAAAATTGAAGAGGATGAAGGACCCACCTATTTTTAATTTAAAAAACCCATAATTTGGACTATCTAGTTAAACACTGGATGAAGTAAAAAGTACCATAATGAATGAGATCCTTGAAATATTCACTCCTGTTTGAATGAATGACTGTGCTGAGAATATTATTTAACATTTCCTTTTAAAGACCTGACAAAATAGAGGGATGGCACTTGACATTTCTTCAAGTGGCAGAACGACTTCAGGAACTTCACAACATACAGAAGGCATTTATTATCAACCCTTCTGTTGGGGTAAGTATGGCCCTTCAATTATTTTCTGCTAGAAAACCGATATAAATTATTGAACAAGTGCAAAGTAACGATGGGAGCTATCTTCAATTCTCAAAGTCATCTCTGCAGTACAACCAGAAAACGAGTAGTCCTAAAGAAAAGAAAATTAATTAGGAGTGAAAGTGTCAAAACAGCTGGAGGAACTCAGCGGGTCAGGCAGGATCTGTGAAGGGAATGAACAGCTGAAGCTTTGAGACGGGAGTACAGATAATTCTGCTTTAAAGTGACAGTTCCAATGAAACTGTGTATAATAAAATACAGCGCTATAAAAACAATTGTGTCAATGGTGGTGAGGGGGTTAGGGGATAGAGAGTTTCAAATTTGTAAAGGTCTTTTCAATAGCAATAGATTTATTTTGCTACACACCAAAAATACTAAAGGCTGTATATTAAACTGTTTGATAGAGCACCCTGCGCAAGTGTCAAAAGAAGTGATTGCTTGTCAGTTTCAATGACCACTCACAGTCAAAGTAGCAGCTGTGTCCTTGAGAGACAATGGTGTATGATTACTGCAGGGAGGTTACATGGAAGCAGGTTTTCCCCCTACACTATTTAAAATCAAAAAGACAGCTATTTTTTCTTTGTTAATTTCCAAAGTAACTTTTAAGTGTTTCTCTAGTTCCCAATCAAAATGGTATTACAGGTGCACAACCTTTTATCCGAAAGCCTTGGGACCAGACACTTTTCGTAATTCAGAATTTGTCGGCCTTCGGAATGGAAATTTTTTAGCGTAGATTTTAATGGCTGGCTCAGTGGTAGAGTGCTCGGCTCATATCCGCAAGGTCGCGAGTTTGCGCCTTGATCCCGGCAGTTACTCGGTCGCGAGTTTGAGTCTTCAATGTAGTTTTTTCTTGCAGAATAAATGTTTGTATGAAATGCAGTGTAGGAGAGGTGTACTGACTGTGTGGGCAGAACTTTGGAAGTGATTGCCCACCAGTCTAAAAAGCCGCTGTGTCTCCCTGTCCCTGGGATAGCAGGGGGCGATCAAACAGCACAATACCCCCCTCCCCCTCCAACTCCAGAGGAATCCGCTCCCCGATGGGCCGCTACGGCGACAAGTGGCAGTTTGCCCACAGCCCGAGCTGCGCCCCCTCATCCACCACCCCAAGAACAAGACGTACCTTGCACACCATCAGCTTCTGCCCCTACGTGTTCCTCTGGAGTTGGAGCGGGGCTGGGCTGGAGTTGCTGCTGGCTGTGGGTCTCTGGGATCTCCGTGCTTGCAGTGGGCCTGGGGGTCGGTGTCCCGTTGGTCCTGACGTCTCCGGCCACCCCCCTGGACTGGAGCTGAGACTGGGAACTGTACCGCCCTTGCCCCCTCCCTCTGCAACTGCAAACAACACCACTCTCCTGCAAGGGCGGTACAGTTCCCGGAGGATGGCAGGTGGCCGGAGACGTCAGGACCAACAGGAACCCGCTCCCCGATGGGCCCCTACGACGCCCCGAGCTGCGCCCCGTCATCCGCAACCCAGGTTCCTCTGTAGTTGGAGCGGGGCTGGGCTGGGCTGCTGTTGGCTGTGGGTCTCTGGGATCTCTGTGCTTGCAGTGGGCCTGGGGGTCGGTGCCCCGATGAGGGGGCGCAGCTCGGGGAACGGCTTCTGGTGGTCCTGACGTCTCCGGCCAGTTTGCCTCTGGAGTTGGAACGGGGCTGGGCTGCTGCTGGCTGTGAGTCTCTGGGATCTCCGTGCTTGCAGTGGGCCTGGGGGTCGGTGTCCCGTTGGTCCTGACGTCTCCGGTGACTGGCACTGACCTGCTGGTATCGCCGACGTGAAGACAGTGCAAAGCCCCCGCGCCGGTGCAATGAGCGGGGAGCTGGAGAGGGGAGGGAAGGGGTCACACACATGGCCGGGAAGCAGAGGGGTGTAGGTGGGGTGAAACTGAAGGGAGCGACAATCTGCTGCTGCCTGCCCGCTGAGTTAAAAAGTTCCCACGCAAGACTCACGATACACTGTGTATCGTGAGTCTACCGTGGGAACTTTTTAACTCAGCGGGCAGGCAGCAGCATATTGTCAATTATTAACCCTCCCGCGCAATATACCCTCACCTTCTCTTTTATGAATGGGGATTTAGTTCCCCTTTCTTCGAGGACCGACCGGAGGTTCCGCTGTCACCTCTGCGGGCCGCCCTCGGTGAACGTTTTCAAGGACCTTTCTTCAAGGACCGAAAAAATGTCCGCTATTCGGAGGTTTTCGTTATTTGGATCTTCGGATAAAAGGTTGTGCACCTGTATAACAAATTCAGCCCACGTAATGCATGCAATGTTCCTTAATTCATTACTCGTGTTATATCCATTTAGTGTTAAGGAACTTCACATTATAGCAGAACCATTTGTATTCCATTTCAGAGTTGGTTTCATAAGAAAGAATTTACAGTAATCCATCACATAAGAGTTTCCCAATTTCGTTAAAAATTTAGATTGGGATCCTTTAAATCACATATGACATAAAATTCAAAGTGAACCTCCTCCCTGAACTGTCCTTCAGTCTCAGTCTACCCCACGACAGAAGGGGGAGGAGTTGAACAGTTTTATAGCCATAGGGAAGAAGGATCTCCTGTGCTGTTCATTCCTGCATCTTGGTGGAACTAGTCTGGTGCTGAAGGTACTCCTCAGGTTGACCAGCATGTCATGGAGGGGTTGAGCTATATTGTCCAAGATGCTCCCGCAGTTTGAGGAGCATCCTCGCCTCCAAGACCACCACCCTTGAATACAACTCTGCCCCCAGGATGGAGCCAGCCTTCCGGATGTTGATCCTATTGGTGTCCGCTGCCTTCGCCCTGCTGCCCCAGCACAAGGCAGCAAAGAAGATGGCACAATTATATCTGATGCCTCTCAAGTATCTCTCCTTCAGCTCTCCTATTCCTCGTGCTCACGTACGTATCATCCCTTGGGGTCATCAGCCCTAAATACAGAAGGTTCTACAAGCACTCTGAAGATTCCCAGCTACACCCTGGCACCATCTCTCCCAACCCCTTCACTGACTCCGAGACTGCAACAAGATGGCAATACAGGATAAATTGCAGTATTGAAGTTAAATAATATTTTCTTTTTAAGCTATGGTGGTGATTAGCGTTAATTATAATGAAGTGCATTACTACTAAATTAGTTTTTGCACTATTCCTCTATATATCCCATTGTAATGTAGGTGCCATACCAACATATCCATTCTGTCTAAAGAAAGAGATTGCCTCAGAACGGGAGAACAAGCAAAGGCACATCACTATGCCATACTGTTCTCAGTGCTATGTTCTATATAGTGACGCACAAATCACGTCGTGGAGCAGTAAACATGTTGCAAGATAGATATTTGCATAGGACGCAGTCATTGCTATAAATCTCTGTGAACTATCTTTCAGCCTGAAGGGATTACTGGATCATCCAGGATGAAAGGTGGAAGTGCCACCAAACTCCTGCTGGAGACGGTGCTCCTGGCTGCACATGAGGCTCTGGAAAACAACACTGCCATCACACACAGGTGATTCTGAATCCACGTTCTCCAATTAATCAATAAAATTGCTTCTTATTTGAAATATCCCTCTGCCATCTCAAGAGCATGTTCCTTGCACCTGCAATATCTAAAAATGAAGAGAGAATGCCCAGCTGGTTGATGATTGGATTGCACAGTTACGCAGCTGCTGCCTCATAGAGCCAGAGACCCGGGTTCAATCCTGACCTCGGGTGCTGTCAATGTGGAGTTTGCACTTCTCCCTGTGACCGCATGTGTTTCCTTCAGGGGCTCTGGTTTCCTCCCACATTCCAAAGACATGTAGGATTGTAGGTTAATTGGCCTCTGTAAAATGTCCCCAGTGTAGGGAGTGGATGAGAAAGTGGGATACCATAGAACTGGTATTAACGGGTGATTGATAGTCGGCACGGACACATTGGGCCGAAGGGCCTGATATAGGCTGTATCTCTAAACTAAACTAAACTAAAAATTAAAACTAATATGTGAAAGAGAATGGGATAACACATTGGATTTTTTCTCTCAGTCTTATCAGTAGAGAATTTCTCTCCAATGTGCAAATGTGCAGAGTTGCTGAATTTCATCAAGCAAGCAGACGGGCCCATCAGAGGAGATGGCTGGGAAAATCAAAATCCAGTATTGTAGGTGCTGGAAACCTGAAACAAAAATAGAGAAACTGTAAAATCACATAGCATGCAGAAAAAGAAAGAGATTTGCAACTTCAAGCTGATGATCCTTTATCATACATGTGTAGGAGGGAACAGCAGATGCTGGTTTAAATCGAAGGTAGACACAAAATGCTGGAGTAACTCAGCGGGACAGCAGCATCTCTGGAGAGAAGGAATGGGTGACATTTAGGGTCGAGACCCTTCGAGATACAAAATGCTGGAGTAACTCAGCGGGTCAGGCAACATCTCTGGAGAAGGGTCTCGACCCGAAACATCACCCACTCCTTCTCTCCAGAGATGTTGCTTGTCCCGCTGAGTTACTCCAGCATTTTGTGTCGACCTTTATCATACATGTTGCTAATACTGCTGTGAGCTTCCAAAATGGATGATTTTTAAAATTTTATTTGGTCAGTGATTCTATTAGAGAAATGGTGTAGGATTATAAGTACCCTGTATATATTAAAAATAAAATTAATAATAGAGAAAAATTCCATTTGTGACAGTGGCATTTAAGAGGTTTTTGTGCTATATATTTCATCACTAATGGGCCTGTCCCACTTAGGCGATTTTTTAGGCGACTGGAACGGCGACTGTCAGAGTGGAACACATACACACATCGCTTCCTTCACCAGCCCATTATGCAGGCGGGGGACAGGACAAGCGGGGGGAGCGCTGTCTGAGTGAAATTCACACGGTGCAAAGTCAATGTGATACAGACACACACCATGATGAACAGGAAGGTTGGCGCTGTAATTAAGACGGTGAAAGCACAGTGTACGGGAAGGGTCACGTAAGTCCTTTAAGAGAGGGGGGAGAAGGGGGGAGAAGTAGTGGAGACAACTTTTAAGAAGCCAGAGATACACAGCTGTGCAGCTCGGCAGACAGTAACATTACCGGTCGGTTATCCTTGGTTCTGAAAACTACTGTTTACGGTTTTCTTCCCCAATGAGTCAATTCACAGGTCAGCACCGGCTACAACCTATGAGAACCTACGACAACCTTCGACCTCCTGGCAACCCACTACCACCGCAACTACGGCACGAGAATTCTCACTACTTTCCATGGCGGCTCCATTCTGGTCACCGCTAATTTTTCAACATGTTGAAAGTTTCACAGTGACCATAATGAAGGCGACTCCCCGGCAACCTCCCGAGAACATGTGGCGACCGCATAATCTCCTGCAGTCGCCCAAAACGTCGCCTAACCGGGACAGACCCATTAAGAATTTTAGTTGTAATTCTGACAATGTACTGATAGAGCAGCAATCAAAATGAGGCCCAAAATCTCTTCAGCTTATACCTGTATATTTCAAATACCCGAGGCCAACAGTTCTAAAAGGTGCTGGGTGCTAGGCCTGTTTTTCAACATCTGCGGCATTGAACAGAAAGGTCATGTGAGGTTTGGGTTTTGGGAGGATTAGCCTCCCATAATCTATATATCTGGTGATAATATTGGTTTGGAACAAGAAAGGTCGAAGTTCTACTTATGTCAGGCCTGGGTAATTAGTGATGGATTGAAATCCAACATTCCTGCAGCCCCCAGATTTTTCAACATTTCTTCACATTACTCCTGAACATGGACAGGCAACATTTTGGGTCAGGACCCCTTTTCAGACATTGTAGCAAGGGGGAGAAAGCTGGAAGAATGTAAGGGGGTGGGACAGAACCAGGCGAGTGATAGGTGGATCCCTCTTTTCCCTATAGCAACCCATTTCTGCCATTAATGATGTGCCTGTCATTTGCCCCACTCACATCTCTCTTCCAACTTTCTTCCCCTAATTCCAATCGAACCGAAACATCACATATCCATGTTCTCCAGAGATGCTGCCTTACCTGCTGAGTTACTTTGGCAATTTGTGTCTTTTTTTTACAGTAAATTCTTGCTCATCCATTATTCATACATCCGGAAACATATGCCATTGGCAAAAAAAATAAAAATAACATTTTTTTTTTTCAAAAACATAAACATTGGTTTGGTCCGATAGTTCTGGTGTGAAGAGATGTTCTTCAAGTTGAAATGGGCCTCATTGTAACAATGCAAATAATAGTGAATACATTTAGTTACTTCAATTTCCACAGTCTCAATGGGCAGCATTCTCAGTATTAATGTGTAGGGAGGGATTGCTGAAGCTGGTTTACACCGAAGAAAGACACAAAATGATGGAATTACTCAGCGGGTCAGGCATCTCTGGAAAAAATGAATAAGTGACGATTCGGGTCAAAACCCTTCTTCAGACTCGTTAATGTCCATAGTAAAGATGAGGGAATGAGGGCCTGGAAAACGGAAGAGATGAAGGCCGTGTGAGGATTCTTGGTCATCGGTCGGGATGGATTGGACCAGTGGGGCAAGGATGGAGTCAAAGTACGTGGAAATAATTTAGGGTGGGGTAGGAGCACACAGAAACAATGGTTCTGCTGAGGCAGTTCTGTTTATGGATTTTGAGAGAACAAGAAGGATCTGAAGAGGGGTTTTGGCCCGAAATGCCACCTATTGATTTTCTCCAGAGATGCTGCCGGACCCGCTGAGTTGCTCCAGGATGCTGTATCTATTTTCAATATTAACTTTGACTTGAAGCTGATAATATTTTCTTTTATATTGAAATAATAAAATTCAACATAATCTTGTAAAATCTTTATTTTGTGCATTTTGCCATTTGTAATTTTTCAGATGCTTGTTGGATTTACTGAGAAGTTATGAAGAAAATCTGACGATCACATATTCTCACAGTGAGACATTTGCTGCTTTGGTGAACCAGACTGGTGCAAGGTAAGGTCAGCAGAAAAACTTCCTTTCGATAAATTATTCCCCCAGCCACATGTTAATGCTTATATAAAATCAATAAGCTCCCTCAATCAATTAAGCGGCAGGATATTCAGAGGACAGATGTTATGTCCAGCTGCGGCAATCATGCTTTTGAGGATGAAATATTCCAGCGCAGTCTTATTTAAATTCTAAGTCTGAATGAACTTCATCTCCAGTTTAAGACATGTAATATTTTAAGGAACAGTACGCAGCTGGTGGAGCTGTTGCCTCACAATGCCAGAAACCCGGGTTTGATCCCGATCTTGGGTGCAGTCTCTGTGGAGTTTGCATGTCCACCCTGTGACCAAGGGAGTTTCCTCTGGGTGCCCTACTTCCCACATTCCAACAATGTGCAGGTTTGTAGGTTGAAGGCCTCTGTAAATTTCCCCTAGTGTGTAAGGAGTAGGTGAGAAAGTTGAATTACATAGAATTAGTGTGAAGAGGTGATTGGTAATCAGCATCGATTCACTGGGCCGAAGGACCTGTTTCCACTCTGTATCTTTAAACAAACGAAACTAATATGCAAATTTGTTCTGTATATGCGCAAATTTGATGGACCATGAACAGTAATTAGATACTGCGTTTCTGGTTAATAACTTGTTTGCAACACAGTGGTAGCTGTGTGGAATGAGCTTCCAGTGAAGGTGGTGGAGGCAGGTTCGTTTTTATCATTTAAAAATAAATTGGATAGTTATATGGATGGGAAAGGAATGGAGGGTTATGGTCTGAGCGCAGGTATATGGGACTAGGGGAGATTATGTGTTCGGCACGGACTAGAGGGGTCGAGATGGCCTGTTTCCGTGCTGTAATTGTTATATGGTTATATGGTTAATAAATGAAAGCCTTCATAGAAGCACATCTGCCATCCAGTGGTTATACAGTATATGTTTTTTTATAAGTTAACCCCATGCAAAAGAGTTGCACTGTCCATAACCTAACTGTAATTTTAAGAGATGCAACTGCCACAAGCTCCTGCTGTGCTTTTTTCTAATTTTTCATTATTTTTCTTGAAAAGATTGTGACAATTTAGATGTCTAAAATAATCACCTTTTTTGCAATGGTTTATGTACTACTTTATTGAACAATTATCATTTAAAGTCATTTCTGTTGGTGGCTGTGGTGAATCCTACCAGGAATAAAAATGAGGGTCTGCAAGAAGTTAGGTCACATATACAGTAAATATTGGAAACTCAGCAGGGCAGGCAAATGGCCTTGGATGGCTTTTAATGTTTGCCACTCCTTATTTCTTATCCTTAGTCCCTTTGCTACTTCCCTCTCACTGTTCGATTATCATCCTGGTTCTCACATGTTATTGATGTGACATTACACATGGTGGCTCCTCAGCAAATGCACCTTTGCTGGATGATGGAGATCCCAAGAACTAAGGCCTGTTGGCCACTCACATCAGTCAAGAGGAAGCCAGAGACTGACATGGGCTTTTGAGTGTGACAGCGTCCGAATTCGATGTCAGTATTGCGCCCCATTGCTGTGTGTTTCCGACTGTAAAAGGTTGCACAGCATTCCTCAAGAAGAACGTAGACTTGTTCAGAGGATTTGGGAAGATATTATACATCAAAATAAATGTTGTGGTTATTCATTCAATTGCTGACAGTCAGAATTATTACTATATAGCGCAGGACAAAAGCAATTGTTTCATTGAAAATATTTCAGAAAATAAGTGCTTCATCCATATTTCCCCTGAAGACTAGATCTCATAAATTATTTTCAAACTTTATTAAACGTGCCAACAGATCTTTCACCATATGCTAGTCTTCTGATTTTTTTTTACACATTTGCTGACTCGGAAACATTATTTTCTGCACTGGTACCACTCTTTTTTTAAATCTGAGTTGCTGCCCATACTTTCTGAATGGAAAATCTTGAGAAGTGTGGTATTTTTCTATGGGTGTTCTCCACAGATAGGTTTGAAAACAACTAATCTAATTACAGTATATTGCTTTTCTTTGATTTGCTGGTACGTGTTACAGCTTTGGTCATATTTTTAGCTTACAGCAGAATGGTCATATATATTACATTGGATGGAAGTCACTTGGTATTATGGGAATCATCGATGCAAGTGAATGTGTACCAACATTTGGAGCAGGTAAATGGACCTCTGCTGTGATTTTATCAGGACATCATTTCGAAAAGAAGTAGTGGTAGGAAGAAAAGCCAATGCGCTGAAAATTATCACTCTTTGATATGAGATTGCATTTAGGAGTCATGGAAGAAATGATGTTAAAGTGAAAGGCGGATTCTAAATAGTGTCTCTCTTCGAGAAAGGCATAACCCATGGCTCCATAGATGCTGCTGCACCCGCTGAGTTTCCCCAGCAATTTTGTGTACCCATAACCCATGTCTGTTGTGGGAGGAAGGTTGACTCATTATTTCAATACAAATACTCTCTGTGCATTAAGCAGATGTACAGTAAACCAAGAGTTTAGCAATATTAAGAAGTTGCGTTATAGACTGCTGTGGACATGAAATTCAATTACAATACTGCCATACTTCAAAATTGCATTGTAGTGATTACAAAATGTCAAATGTTTACAATGCAAATTTACAATCCAATTCAGTTCTTTGTTTTGTGGTACCTTTCTCCGGTAAATCTAATCTCGCGTCAAAATGAGTGTCGATGTTTGATGGCTTGTCTTGTGCATAACAAACCAAACACACAGTTTACAAAATGGGGAGTGGTTGAATGTGAAAGAAAATTCTTATGATCCAAGTGGGATGAATGAAAGGAAAATGTTTACCATATCTCAAGATAGTCATTAGCTCTTGGTTCTTTCAGTTCCATGTTTCCAGAAAATATGTCTTTGCCCATTTATAAGCCTAAAAAGTATTAGCTGTTATCTTCAGGCAGTAAATTGTGCAAGGAAAAATACTTGCAATAAGCAGATTCTTCGAGTTGAAAGTTAAACTAGGTAGAGACTGAGTTGCTCACCGGAAACCCATCCTTACATATCCAGATCAGATGAGAGGCATCATCCTCAGTAGTTCCCTTTTATTCATTCACAGAATATAGACATCTCTGGCGACAACATTATGATATGGTCCTTCCTAGTTGCACTGGGCTGGTCATTGTGAGCGTTCTTGAACTACTGACATACTTATGGTGAAAGTACTCTCACAGTTGTTAGACAAGGAGTTTGATATTTTCGACGAAGTAATGATGAATTAATAGCCATTTAGTCAGCTCCTTGTCAGAATTAACAATGAAGATGGATTGTCATTGTTCCAGAACCAAGTCTTTGGCTAGAGGACATTTCATAGACCAAAAAAGGCCACAATACTGCCGTATAATTTTGAGCAAAATGAAAAGAACTTCCAAATTATGTTTCTGTGTTAAAAGGAATTTATTGGGAGTTTGCAGACAATTCACAGGAGTTTTCTTGAGGGAAATATTTAATGTTCTCCTTGGATTGTCTCTTTGAAGTCACGTCACACAGTGGTAAATTAAGAATTTATCACCAGTTAAAGGAAATAATTCTGGAGTGAGAAGCAAACAGTTGTAAAGTTGATTACATGACCATTAGATTATTGGAGGGGGGGAAATATCTGATGCTATATCACTCTAGAGGGTAGAAAATCTGCCACATTTACAGTCCTGATTTACTCGTGACTCTGGACCCACACTATCAAGGTTGAGTCTTAACTGCTGTCTGAATGGCTATTCTAGTCTAAAGGAATTAGAGGTGAGCAATAAATGCTCACCGTCAAAATAAATAAGTGCAAAGGGCAAAGGTTTGGAAAGGATCTAATGAAGCCGAATGTTACTCAGATAATAGTTGATATCCTCAATTCACAATTCCTTAGTTTGGATAAATTAGGAGGTGCCTTACTCTGAGATTGATTGGGGTTTGAGGAATTTGGAGGCCTCTTGCTTTTCGAGCAGGAATCAGTCTTCTTTTTACTAAAAACATATAAAAGAAATGGAGAGCTCTCTTGGCGAGGATGCAGCAATGCCATCTGGCAGGAAATCTCTAACAATGCATTCTGTTATAAAGAGCACATTTAATGCATAGCATAACATTTAATGCCTTGCCTTGTTCTCAAATAAATATTATTCTGTCCCATGATATATGCAACATTTTTTCATAAAATTTATGACGTGATTCATGGATTCTCCAATTGATCCATTTCTGCTTCAATTCAGGAGACTGGTTTAATTATCTGTTCGATTGTGCACAAGAAGCATGGATTTCGACAAAGACTGAGCTCTTGAGATCGAAATTCATGGTCCTTTGGTCACCTCCATTGCTGCCACTGTATATACAGTAGCTCCATGCTTTAAGAATTAGAGTAACAACATTGGCAGAATGATGATGAAACCATTCTCCATTCCATAAACATTGCTGCCATCTTTTGTTCTTGCAGATGCCGATCACGTGCGTGGCTTCATCTATAATGGCTTCAAAGAAATGGCAAACAAAGAAGGTGACATGTCAGCACTGGTAGGTATTTTTAAATTTCTACTTCATATGCAGCTGACAAGTTTGGGGCCTGTTTTAACTTAATTAGCCAGCTGGTAATGATATAATTGACCACTGTCAGAAGACTCACTGCCCTAGGATTGCTGCTGCTCTAGCTATGAGCATTTTTAAAGTGCACTGCAGCTGATTGAGAGTGTGACTGTCCGTTTCAAGCAGTGGTCCCAGGTCCTTTCAATATTCAAGTATTGATTTTGAGCTGTAAGTAGGATCCTTAACAACAGTTTTATGGTACAATTGGAAAATAAATATGCCCTGCTTTCTCTATCTTGGTTTACAAATGCTTCAGCTGGACAATGACCAAGAAATATGTTTTAATTATTTTTGTATGATTATAATGTGTAAAAATGTTCCACAAGACCCCATGGAAATAAACAGCCTTCCTTTCTTATTCTGCATTCCTCCTTCTCAAAGGACTTTGTTTAATTCTGTCTGAACCAGCAAGGATAACAAGCATGGGGGAGGTGCCTTCTGAAGGTGCCCCATCATTGACTTGGAAATACGTTACTTTCCCTTCACTGTTGATGGCACTGTTGGAGTAATGCCCCTGTCTCACTTAGGAAACCTGAACGGAAACCTCTGGAGACTTTGCACCCCACCCAAAGTTTACGTGCGGTTCCCGGATGTTTTTGTCAGTCTCCCTACCTGCAACCTCCGGCAACCACCTGCAACCTCCGGGAACCGCACGGAAACCTTGGGTGGGACGCAATGCCTCCAGAGGTTTCCATTCAGGTTTCCCAAGTGGGACAGGGGCTTTACTGCAAGAGAAGGGCTGCAACAGTCAAGACAGCTCACCATCACCATCTCAAAGGCAACCAGGCATGTGCAATAAATGCTGAGCTTACCAGCTACATCCATATGTAGTCAATGAGTAAAATAATTGCCATGTGCCTCTGGTTCTCCCTGATATTTCACATGCAACTTTAGCAAATCACCTTGTAGCTTCTATTTTTGGCCATGTTGCTTACGGTTGCTCTTGACAGAAGGCGATTGGAATATGAAATATTGATGAACAGGAGCACAAACTATGCGTCTGACACCTTCATCGTGATGTACCCATGTTCTGGTGCTAACCAGTTACTCCACACAGCTTCCTTATGCACCCTCTCCACTTATACACAAAAAATGTATTATCCACCTGAATTAGTTTACAGTCATAAGTAACCGTTATATAAACTTTCAAATCAAATCCAGGGACCAGAATTTGCTGTCTCCCATGAACATTTCCTGAAGACAATACTTCCCATAATCCTCAGGAGCGACACTGTTGTCTTTGTCTTCACCTTGGACGGTTGGTAATGAGAAATCTTCAGAATAAAACAAGTCATTTTATGTTTTTATTCACCTGCACTTTGACTGGAACACTGATTTTCTGGCATTTCCTTGTTCCTTTGAAGACGATGGTGCACAGATTGAGAAATTTGCACGTCAGGTGAAAGAGTCAGCTTTCAATTTGTTTGCAATCTCACATGGAACAGCAGAACAACACATGCCTGTGAGTAGCCACATTTTACATATCTATCAGGAATTTGTAACATGACTATGTAACAAACATTTAAACAAATGATAGACACAAAGTGCTGGAGCAACTCAGCGGGTCAGGCAGCATCTCTGGAGAACATGGTGACGTTCTGGGTCGGGACCCTTCTTCAGGCTGAATGCAGGGAGAAAAAAAACTGGGAGAGAAGACAACTCACAGCCGGCGACAGATGACCTCAGGCAAGGGGGTTCCCTGATAGGCAGATTGTTGGACAAAGGCTAGAGATGGAAACAAGTATGAGCCCAAAATAAATACATAGTTGCGAAGTGTAAAACTTGTTGAATATCCCGTCGCACAAAATTATGTGGTCACAGTTACTTATAATTTTGTAAACTATTGTTCAGTCCTGAGTGATAATTTAAAAACAATCCATAATCTCTTTCCTTACAGTGATATTAATGTCTTAATTGGTGGAGCATAACATATCAAATGTTGTGATGGTTTCACAGCTGTGCTATAGTACATCTTGCCAGATTAGTTCTATACACAGCATAAACAAAATTACAAAACCAGCAACTTCTATTTGAATACTGCATTTCATTAGCCATGTCTCCCAAAATATTTCACGAAAGCAATGTCAAAGGAATGAAAATCAAATACTGCAGTGCAGGAAATTTGTATTAAAACAGAATTTTTTTTAAGGCTCAGCAGACCAGGCAGCATTTGTGGAGAGAGAAACAAAATCAACCTTTCAGATCTAAAGCACTGATCTGCTGAGTTACTCCAGCACTTTGTGTCCTTTTGCGTATTTAACCAGTGTTTGCAGTTCTTTGTTTCTACAAGAAGATGTAAAGATCACAGGAGGTCCTAGAAAAAAGAAGCTCCCATGCACAATCCTAGCTTGGCGAGGCAAAAATCCCAACTGTAGGGTTAAAATACAGCATACTCTGGCCATTTCTAGCTTACATTCTTTTCACCTACTTACATTGCCACAAGGCTGACGGGAATTCTCCACGGAACATTCTCTAAATATTTTAAATCATTATCTTAGACCAAAACCAAAACTTCACTGTCATATTCTTCCTTGGAAATGAAATTATACAGAATGTGCTGACAAACAGGAAAATCTGCTAGTTAAATGCATATTCGTCACCTTTCTCAGGTGTCACAACTGTAACATAGGAAACTCCTTAGGCAAGTTAGAGAGAGTGGAACCAGATTGAAAACTATAAAATGGGCCAGCAGTTGTTCAGTCATTGATCAGTTAGGTTGAATGCAAAGATAGGTTTTGAGAACATTTTCAACATAAGTTAACAAATCAGGGAGATAAATAGCTTTAGGTAATATGTCTCAGGCAGTGAAATCAAGTGCTCTGGCTCTAATTATGATATGAAATAGAAAGAGCAGAGTGTACTGGAACGCCTACAGTTAGAAGGTTAAAGAGTACTAGAAAATATGTAAAACTGGGGAGCTTTTTGACAATAGAAATGTGATTTTTGGTGAACTTAATTTCATTTACACCTAGCTAATGATTGATAGTAAAAAATAAAGTTAATTGCTCGGATAAAGCATGGACACAGTGTTATTTTTTAGTTCCTGATTGATCGTAGAGCCATAGAGTGATAAAGGATGGAAACAGGCCCTTCGGCCCAACTTGCCCACACCGGCCAGCATGTCCCAGCTACACTAGTCCCGTGCTTGGCCCATATCCCTCCAAACCTTTCCTATCCATGTACCTGTCTAGCTGTTTAAATGTTGGGATAGTCCCTGCCTCAACTACCTCCTCTGGCAGCTTGTTCCATACACCCACACAGTTTGTGTGAAAAAGTTACCCCTCAGATTCCTATTAAATCATTTCCCCTTCACCTTAAACCTATGTAGTCCTCAATTCGCCTACTCTGGGCATGAGACTCTGTAATTAAATCAATTAAACTCAGACATTTTGCCTGGTATGTTAGCTCCTAATGGCTGAGGCAATCACAGACTCTTTCTGCCTCAAACCAGTTTACATATTTGTAATACCAATGGCTACAATTCCACATCTACATTTAAAATCACCGACCTGCATCAGTTACAAGGAAAGAGAAGAAAATAAAAACTTGTGGAATGTTTTAAGGACATAATATGACTCCTTAAAACATTCTAGGCATCAGCATCTTGTTACCTTAACCTCAAGCATTACATGCATTTCATATTAGCAAGTCATGTAAAGAAATTCTGAACCTTCTTTCTGAAAAAAAGTATTCAATATTTATCTTAAAAGCCCATGGATTTAAAATAGCTAAAAATAAGATGGCTGAGTAATAGGAAGCAATAAATGGTTGTGAAAAGTTGTTTCTTGAACTGGAGGAAAGTGAACTCCCCCAGGGGCAGAACTTTTCTTAATAAATATAATGGTGATTTAACCTGGGCCTACAGGGCAATCTTTCCCAATCTGCATATGTCACAAGATTGGAGGTATTATGAACCATGAAGAGGATAGTAATAGATTTCATCAAAATAGAACTATGCTGGTGGAAAGACAATCATGTATAGTCTTTCCGCTGGCTGGTCAGCACACAACAAAAGCTTTTCTCTGTACCTCGGTACATGTGACAATAAACTAACCAAATTGAACTGGAACGGGCAGATAGGTGACTGAAGACTACAGGAAGAATGGGGAGGTAAAGAAAACAAATGGCATAATTGTTAAAGGGAATAGGTAGAGTGAGATCAGGGACTTTACATGCATAGTTGATTGAAAGTGGCAGGGCAGGTTGAGAAGATTAAAAAAGCAGATTGCATCCTGTGATTTTGAACAAAGGCATAAAATAAAAGACTAAGGAAGTCATGATTTATAAAACACTGGTTTGATTACAACTGCAATATTGTCGAGTCGAGTTTATTGTCATACAGTGCATTCAGAAAGTATTCAGACCCCTTCACTTTTTCCACATTTTGTTACGTTACAGCATTATTCTAAAATGAATTAAATTCTTTTTTTTAATCCTCAACGTACCCACAATACCCCATAATAAAAAAGTGAAAACAGGTGTTTAAAAATGTTTGCAAAGTAATTAAAAAGAAATAACTGAAATATCACATTTACATAAGTATTCAGACCCTTTACTCAATACTTTGTTGAGGTATCTTTGGCAGCAATTACAGCTTCAAGTTTTCCTGGGTATGATGCTACAAGCTTGGCACACCTGTATTTGGGAAATTTCTCCCATTCTTCTCTGCAAATCCTCTCAAGCTCTGTCAGGTTGGATGGGGAGCATCCATGCACAGATATTTTCAAGTCCCTCCAGAGATGTTCGATCGGGATCAAGTCCGGTCTCTGGCTGGGCCACTCAAGGACATTCACAGACTTGTCACAAAGCCACTCCTGCGTTGTGCTTAGGGTCATTGTCCTGTTGGAAGGTGAAACTCTGCCCGTCTGAGGTCCAGAACGCTCTGGAGAAGTATTTCATCAAGGATTTCTCTGTACTTTGCTCCGTTCATCTTTCCCTCAATCCTGACTAGTCTCCCAGTTCCTGCCGCTGAAAAACATCCCCACAGTGTAATGCTGTCACCACCATGCTTCACCATAGGTATAGTATTGGCCAGTTGATTGGCATGGTTTCCTCCAGGCATGACACTTGGCATTCAGGCCAAAGAGTTCAATCTTGGTTTCATCAGACCAGAAAATCTTGTTTCTCATGTCTTTTGGCAAACCAAGTGGGCTGTCATGTGCCTTTTACTGAGGAGTGGTTTCCGTCTGGCCACTCTACCATAAAGGCTTGATTGGTGGAGTGCTGCAGATATAGTTGCCCTTCTGGAAGGTTCTCCCATCTCCACAGAGGAACTCTGCAGCTCTGTCAGTGTGACCGTTGGGTTCTTGGTCATTGGGTTCCCTTCTCCCCCGATTGCTCAGTTTGGCCGGCAGCCAGCTCTATGAAGAGTCCTGGTGGTTCCAAAGTTCTTTCATTTAAGAATGATGGAGGCCATGGTGCTCTTCTGGACCTGCAATGCTGCAGAAATTGTTTTATACCCTTCCCCAGATCTGTGTCTCGACAGAATCCTGTCTCAGAGGTCTACGGACAATTCCTTCGCCTTCATGGCTTGGTTTTTGCTCTGACATGCACTGTCAACTGTGGGATCTTATATAGACAGGTGTGTGCCTTTCCAAATCATGTCCAATCAATTTAATTTACCACTGGTGGACTCCAATCAAGTTGTAGAAACATCTCAAGGATAATCAATGGAAACAGGATGAACCGTACCTCAATTTTGAGTGTCATAGCAAAGGGTCTGAATACTTATGTAAATGTGATATTTCAGTTATTTATTTTTAATTATTTTGCAAACATTTCTAAACACCTGTTTTCGCTTTTCATTCTGGTGTATTGTGTGTAGATTGATGATAAAAAAGAATTTAATCCATTTTAAAATAAGGCTGTAACATAACAAAATGTGGAAAAAGTGAAGGGGTCTGAATACTTTCTGAATGCACTGTATGTCAAGTATGGTGAGGTATAGGTAAAATCTTGTTTGCCCTCCATGGTAGTGCATGGTTGGTTCCTCATGAATTGGAGACCACAGTTCAGGAAAGATATGCTGTAGAATGGATGCAGAAAAGATTTATAAAATAATTCCAGGGATGAAGGACTTGTGTTATGCAGACAGACTGGAGAAGGTGGGATTGTTTTCCTTGGAACGTAAGAAAGTGCAGTAGATATGATACTTAATATTTTGAAGGGTATAGAGAGAGTGGTTGGAGAGAAACTGTTCATATTGAAGTGGTCAAGAAAGTGATTACAAAAATGACACAAGGAAAAGCGTTTTCACTTAACTATGGGTCATAGTCTAAAATACACTGCCAGGGATTATAGGGAAGGCTAGATACAATTGTAGTATCCAAATGGGAGTTGGATAAGTATCTGAAAGAATGATATTGCCGATCTATTGAATGAAGGCAGGGAGTGAATCTGGCTGGATTACTTTTATGCTGAACTGGTACAATGAGGCAAATGAACTCCTTCTATGCTGTAACCACTGTGTGGTTGAGTGATTCTGTGAAAACTCATCCAAAAGCATTTCTTGCTATATTAAAGGTGAGTTAGATAACATTCTGGGTAAGACAGAGTTGCACCTAAATTCTTTCACTTCTTTTACTGAGATGCAAACATTAAGTATAAAATTAATACTCAATAATTCAAGTAGCAAAATGCTTCTTCTGTCACTGGAACTGAGGAGAGAAAAATAAAAGGCAGGACAAGTTACAACTGATAAATGCCTGAGACATTTGCAACTCAAATCACCTTAAAGAATTGTGAGTAACTGTGCAAAATGTTTGCTTAAGAGTGGCATGATGGCGCAGCGGTAAAGTTGCTGCCTTACAGTGCCAGAGACCTGGGTTTGATCCAGACTACGGGTGCTTCTCTATATGGAGTTTGTACATTCTCCCCAGGACCTGCGTGGGTTTTCTCCGGGTGCTCCGGTTTCCTCCCACACTCCAAAGACATACAGGTTTGTTGGTTAATTGGCTTGATATAATTGTAAATCTTCCCTAGCGTGCGTAAGATAGTGTAAGTCTGCGGGGATCACTGGACAGCACGGACTCAGTGGGCCGTAAGGCCTGTTTCCGCGCTGTATCTATGAATTAAAACTAAGTTTGATTGTCATTTCTTGTCTATGCTTTCTTATGTTTCATCTCCTTTTTTTAATTTATTGATAGCGACAGCTAAGGGAATTATTTTCCATCATAGTGAGTGTCGTTTGGCCCATGACTTTGTCCAAGTACAAAGGGAGCTATGTTCAGGTAAAAAAAATGTTGCCTCTACCCATTCATATAAACCATTCTGTATACTACTGCTACATAAAGAATATTAAGAATGTTGTCATTTGTCACAGATGTTTCACCGTGAACTGTGTACAAAATGGATGCTGAATGCAATTAGTACAAGTGCACATATTTTGAAAGGGAAAGTCTACCATAATTACATGATTGATCTCAAAGTTAGTAACTCCAAATTATTTGGCCGGGCTCTGCACATCCTCCAGGTAAGCTGAAAAAACAGGAAAACTGTGTTACTTTAATGATCACAAATGGCTCACAAATTTAAATACTAGCTGATTTATGACAATAAAAATAGATTCTCATTAAATCCTTTGTCCAAGAATACTATGGATAATAAAAGCAATGGGATCTCATGTCTGTTACTTCTGCATTTTTATTCTGGTACATTTTGGCAAGTGTCTGAATTTCCTTGCTTTAAATTTCTAATTGAACACAGGAATACAAACAATGGATGCTGTTATGCTGTCCAAATAAATATGCCTGGTGAGGAGTTGGATGCCACAGCATGAACAGAGATTTGTAACTAAATCTCCACCAACCCTTACCTCACCATTGATCCCTAGGTTGTGAAACACACCATGTCAATGTCAAAGCCTTTAGCTCACCACGTTAGTCGGGAAGTGGTGTTAGGTAAATTGAATGGTCGCACATCCCTCGTCGCACTTCCCTGTTTTCTAATCTAACACTATTGAGCTAATAATAACCATTATAGATATGTGAAGAGAAAAAGATTAGTTAAAACAAATGCAGGTCCCTTGCAGTCAGAAACAGGTGAATTGATCATGGGGAACAAGGACATGGCAGACCAATTGAATAACTACTTTGGTTCTGTCTTCACTAAGGAAGACATAAATAATCTGCCGGAAATAACAGGGGACCGGGGGTCAAATGAGATGGAGGAACTGAATGAAATCCAGGTTAGTCGGGAAGTGGTGTTAGATAAATTGAATGGATTAAAGGCCGATAAATACTCAGAGCGAGATAGGCTGCATCCCAGAGTACTTCAGGAAGTAGCCCCAGAAATAGTGGATGCATTAGTGATAATTTTTCAAAACTCTTTAGATTCTGGAGTAGTTCCTGAGGATTGGAGGGTAGCTAATGTAACCTCACTTTTTTAAAAGGGAGGGAGAGAGAAAACGGGGAATTACAGACCAGTTAGTCTAACATCGGTAGTGGCTAGAGTCAGTTATTAAAGATGGGATAGCAGCACATTTGGAAAGTGGTGAAATCGTTGTAAAGTCAGCATGGATTTATGAAAGGTAAATCATGTCTGATGAATCTTATAGAATTTTTCGAGGATGTAACTAGTAGAGTGGATAAGGGAGAACCAGTGGATGTGTTATATCTGGACTTTCAGAAGGCTTTCGACAAGCTCCCACATAAGAGATTAGTGTGCAAACTTAAAGCACATGGTATTGGGGGTTCAGTATTGATGTGGATAGAGAACTGGCTGGCAGACAGGAAGCAAAGAGTAGGAGTAAATGGGTCCTTTTCAGAATGGCAGGCAGTGACTCGTGGGGTACCGCAAGGCTCAGTGCTGGGACCCCAGCTATTTACAATATATATTAATGATCTGGACGAGGGAATTGAATGCAACATCTCCAAGTTTGCGGGTAACACGAAGCTAGGGGGCAGTGTTAACTGTGAGGAGGATGCTAGGAAGCTGCAAGGTGACTTGGGTAGGTTGGGTGAGTGGGCAAATGCATGGCAGATGCAGTATAATGTGGATAAATGTGAGGTTATCCACTTTGGTGGCAAAAACAGGAAAGTAGACTATTATCTGAATGGTGGCCGATTAGAAAAAGGGGAGATGCAACGAGACCTGGGTGTCATGGTACACCAGTCATTGAGAGTAGGCATGCAGGTGCAGCAGGCAGTGAAGAAAGCAAATGGAATGTTAGCATTCATAGCAAAAGGATTTGAGTATAGGAGCAGGGAGGTTCTACTGCAGTTGTACAGGGTCCTGGTGAGACCACACCTGGAGTTTTGCGTACAGTTTTGGTCTTCTAATCTGAGGAAAGGCATTCTTGCCATAGAGAAAGTACAGAGAAGGTTCACCAGACTGATTCCTGGGATGTCAGGATTTTCATATGAAGAAAGACCGGATAGACTTGGCTTGTACTCACGAGAATTTAGAAGATTGAGGGGGGATCTTATAGAAACTTACAAAATTCTTAAGGAGTTGGACAGGCTAGATGCAGGAAGATTGTTCCCGATGTTGGGGAAGTCCAGGACAAGGGGTCACAGTTTAAGGATAAGGGGGAAGTCTTTTGGGACCGAGATAAGAAAAATATTTTTCACACAGAGAGTGGTGAATCTGGAATTCTCTGCCACAGAAGTTAGTTGAGGCCAGTTCATTGGCTATATTTAAGAGGGAGTTAGATGTGGCCCTTGTGGCTAAAGGGATCAGGGGATATGGAGAGAAGGCAGGTACAGGATACTGAGTTGGATGATCAGCCATGATCATATTGAATGGCAGTGCAGGCTCGAAGGGCCGAATGGCCTACTCCTGCACCTATTTTCTATGTTTCTATGTTTCTATCCCCTGTTCTTTGAGGACTGATCATACGGAGTGATAACAACAGGTGATAAGAGAAAATGGTATTTCCCAATGCTAACATTTATCATTTCTATGAATTTAGAAAGGTAAGTTAAAACTCTGAAGTTCAGTAAATAGTGGCAATCATGATAAGTGTCAATTAACATACATGTGCACAATGAACATGCTGCACATTGTAGGTGTGTGTGTCTGTGTATGCATATGTTTTTTACGCTGTTTTCTCCTTTTAGATATTTACTGTCCAAACCAAATCTCAATGTTTTAAGGCTTTGTTAAAATCTATCTATGAAACAGATGAATTAAGTGAAAAAGTAAAAAATGTGGACATTTCAAAACATATTCAGCAAGCGGCAACTATGAGCAAGGTAAGGATAATAAACTCTAAAGGGGGGAAATCAGTTCTCCAGAAGTTTAAAAGTCAGAAAAATGCAGATAGAGGAAATCTGAAATAAAAACTGAAAATGCGAGAAGCTGTAGAAGAAGGGAAGGATGTAATGTTTCAGGCCAGAAATCCTTTGCCAGAACTTGTTTCTTTTTTTAGAGATACTGTCTGACTTGCTGAATGTTGCCAGCCTTTTCTATTTTTAGTCCAAGAATGTTCCTGTTCTCAGAAACTGACTCACAGACACTGGAAATCTGGGTTAAAGTATGAATTGATTGCTCTGATTTTGCTGGATTCTTACCATTTCCCTGTTGCTGGCATGTCGGTAATATCAGCATCCTGTAGACAATTAATCCATGTGGAACGTCTATTACTACGTAATGAATGTTTACCTGTTCGTGCATGTCATGAATATCGAAAGCAAATCAATATCTCTCTAACTGCCTGAATGCTTAATCAAAAATAAACTTGTCTCTTTTGATATAAGATATTTGCATTCACTTCCGTGTATCGTAGTCCAAACCTAAATATTTATCCCCAGCATTAACCAATAAACCATGACCGCAAAACTATTGTACACAGGTTGCACAACACTAGGTTTAGGACTGTTGGTGAATAAGCCATGCCCTCAAATTACTGGCGGTTTCAGTTTTCTTTATTATCATTAACTGAAAGAAGTAAAAAAATAAAATTTTAACAATGGACTAGACCTATAGCTAAGAGTGAATACCTGAGGCTTAAGATTTGGATCTAGGCCAGACAAATTTAAAGGAGATTACTTTCAGTTCACTGAGATATAAAGAACCAATGTCAAACAAGTTTGGACAGTCTTCATTTTTTTTCTCTGAAAACAAGCCCCAGAGATGAAAAGCAGCCAAAATTTAACTGCTATGGGTATTAAATTGACATTCTGACTACCTTAGATTGGCTAGAGTCAGAAACTAAACATCATTTTATCTTGATGCAATAAAGTATGTGAGAAACTTTGGTCGGGAAGCTTATCTATACGGAACTTGAACCTTGGAATGTTTAATGCAAAACTGGGTAGATGACAATACATTTTTTTCATATTTTTCGATGCATAATGTTAACCCTTAACAGTTTTAGAATTTTTCATAGAACTTCATATAACAACAATTAAATCCGGAAACATGGGAAACAAGATAATATAGAACATAGAAAAGTATAGCACAGGAACAGGCCCTTCGGCCCATAATGACAATGCCAAACATGATGTCAAGATAAATTAATCTCATCTGCCTAATCATGATCCAAATACTTCCATTTTTGCATGTCAATGTGTCCTTATAAAAGCCTCTAAAATGCCCCTTTTGCATGTTCCTCTCCACCACCCCGACACCTTATTCCAGCACCCACTACCCTCCTTGTAAAAATCTTGCCCTGTAAATCTCCTTTAAACACTGCCCCTCTCACCTTAAAGCTCTGCCCTGTACATCTTTGACATTTCCATATTGGATAAAGGTTCTGACTGTTTACCCTAACAATGTCTCTCTTAATTTTACATACTTCTGTCAGGTCTCCTCTCAACCTCTGGCATTCCACAGAAAATAATCCAAGTTTGTCCAACCTCAAATTACGGATAGGAAAGGTTTAAAGGGATGTGAGCCAATTGCAGGCAGATGGGACAAGTATAAATGGGGCTCCTTGAACGGCATTGACTAGCTGGGCAGAAGGGTCTATTTCCATGCAGTATGACTATGACTCTCCTTGTACTTAATCCAGGTATCTTCTGCACCCTCTCCAAAGCATCCATATCCTTTCCTGCCTGTAAATAAGGTGACCAGAACTGCACACAATACTCCACATGCAGCCTAATCAAAGTATTTTATAATTGCATCATGACTTCCTGACTCTTATATTCAATGCCCTGACCTATCAATTATGGGCATACAACATGTCTCAAGTGTAATTGAAAGACTATAAATGGTAAAAGAAAAGGAGCAGTTCAAGTGTAAATTTCTCTTGAAGCATTTCCTTCTACAATTACCATTAATTTTACTGTGAAAGTGTTTATGTCACCAAGAGTTGGTATGTCATTCTTTATACGTGTTAGTAATGGTTTGTGCTAATTTCAGATTGTTCCTGTAGCATTGGTGGCCTTAATGAGAAGCTGCTCCATATCCACAGCAAAAGATATACTTGCGTCTGCTCTGGCTGTTCGAGATGCAATTAGTGCGTGGAACCCCCCAAAGACACAAGTGGAGGGTAGTACACCCTGAGCTATCTGAAAAAGAGAATTATGGCAACTGTGCAGAAAAATATTCAAGAAAATCATCACAAAGGGCTGAACAAACAATAAAGTACTACAGCGTATTTTAATATGCCAATTATACATGCAGCAAACTCACACAAACAGTAATAATGATGTAAAATATACATTGAACATACAGCATGAAAATAGGACACTGAGCTTAGTCACATAGTACAAGGATTTATGTTTCACACCAGCTCCTTCCATCTCTTTCCTCAAACTCTGTCAGTATAACCTTGCACGGCCTATTCCGTCATAGCCATCCTTCCTATCTAGTCCTCCTTTAAAGACAATTCAAAACGTCTACATTTTATTCTCAAATTCTCACCACTCTCCCCCATCTTACATTTATAATCTGTAGTTTTCTTTTTACATATAAATGAAGACAGTCTTCACATCTTCATCATCACAACCTTTCATAATCATGAAGAGACCAATTAGGTTTTCTGATGCGTGCAGACTGATTGTCATGAATACATAGAAACATAGAAATTAGGTGCAGGAGTAGGCCATTCGGCCCTTCGAGCCTGCACCGCCATTCAATATGATCATGGCTGATCATCCAACTCAGTATCCCGTACCTGCCTTCTCTCCATACCCTCTGATCCCCTTAGCCACAAGGGCCACATCTAACTCCCTCTTAAATATAGCCAATGAACTGGCCTCGACTACCCTCTGTGGCAGAGAGTTCCAGAGATTCACCACTCTCTGTGTGAAAAAAGTTCTTCTCATCTCGGTTTTAAAGGATTTCCCCCTTATCCTTAAGCTGTGACCCCTTGTCCTGGACTTCCCCAACATCGGGAGCAATCTTCCTGCATCTAGCCTGTCCAACCCCTTAAGAATTTTGTAAGTTTCTATAAGATCCCCTCTCAATCTCTTAAATTCTAGAGTATAAACCAAGTCTATCCAGTCTTTCTTCATAAGACAGTCCTGACATCCCAGGAATCAGTCTGGTGAACCTTCTCTGCACTCCCTCTATGGCAATAATGTCCTTCCTCAGATTTGGAGACCAAAACTGTACGCAATACTCCAGGTGTGGTCTCACCAAGACCCTGTACAACTACAGTAGAACCTCCCTGCTCCTATACTCAAATCCTTTTGCTATGAAAGCTAACATACCATTCGCTTTCTTCACTGCCTGCTGCACCTGCATGCCTACTTTCAATGACTGGTGTACCATGACACCCAGGTCTCGCTGCATCTCCCCTTTTCCTAGTCGGCCACCATTTAGATAATAGTCTGCTTTCCTGTTTTTGCCACCAAAATGGATAACCTCACATTTATACATCTCCCAAAGCACCTTATATGTTAACTCTCTGAACTGTTGTACCTTCAGGGCTTGGTTTAATTCAATGTTCCTATCCTATTTAATATAGGATTCGTTTGTAAACACAGAATTGTCAATAAAAACACATTTTTAATGGAAAAACGATTATCAAACCTATTAACAAAACATTTAACTGTTGATAACCAACAATGCTTGAATTAGTGGTTATTAAGTGAGGTGATGCAGAATTGTATGGCTCCCAGACTCTCCTGATACATACTAATGGCTATATCCTGCAGTCTCTTTTATTTCAAATGGGAATGACAGCAGAATAGGTTACAGGGAGATTTAGTGGAGAAATGGCACTGCTCTATAAACCAGCATATACTCAATGAGCTAAAATGTCTCCTTCTCTGTTGTTAGCTAATGTAGATCATTTTACATAACAATCAGTTTATTTGTGCTTTTAACAATTTCTTATCTTCTTGAGGTGCAATCTTAACTGCTGTTACTCATACTTGCCGATGGAAAAAACGCTCTAGTTCTTACGTAAGTGCATTTACAAAATAGCTCTAATTCATATCATGTGTAGGAAGGAACTACGGATGCTGGTTTAAAATGTAGATACAAAATGCTGGAGTAACTCAGCGGGTCAGACAGTATCTCTGGAGAATGTTGTCTTTTTTTGCATATCTTTCATTCATTTATTATATATCTCTTTACATCACTGTCTATATCTCTCGTTTCCCTTTCCCCTGACTCTCAGTCTGAAGAAGGGTCACGACCCAAACATCACATATTCCTTTTCTCCAGAGATGCTGTCTGACTTGCTGAGTTACTCCAGCTTTTTGTTTCTAATTCATACCTTTGTGGTCCAAGGATAGACTGAAACAATTCAATTGAATGTCATAGAGTAGGATGGTGGCTCTGTGTGTGTATGTATCTGGGAATAGGAGAAGATGCCTGGGGCCATCAGTGATACCATGATGTTGACCATTTTCACAAAAGGCAACAAATCCAATCATGGTAACTACAGAGAGACGTCACAGTAAAAGTCATGACCAAATCGGTATCCAGCCACCTCCTCCAAAAACTGCTCTTGGGTCCATAGTGTACATTCTGTCCATCTAGAGGCACCAGAGATATGATCTTTTATATACAACAACTCCAAGAGGCATGCAAGGAGTAGTACCAACAAGGCCACAGCTGCTTTTGACTTCATAAAATACTTTGACTTGTCAATTGAGAGGGACCACAAACAATCCTTCTCTAATTTGATTGCTCCAAGAAAATGCTTCTTGTTACATGATGGCATGTGTGTCGTGATCTTAACCAACAGGTCTATAACAGATGTAATCCCTCTGCAGGCTGGTGTTAGGCAAGGCTATGTAGCTGCACCATTCTCAGACAACTAAAGTCCACAATAAAACCCTTGCACAAGATGTAGTACTTCCCATTTTGAGGAATTCACTGTCAGTAGAGACAAACATTGATGATGAATTCACTTTTGACTGTCTGAAGAAAAGAGTGTTTATAGATCAAGACCTCTAAAGCTGTCATCAAGCTTATGGTCTATTGGACTGCATTGATCCCTGGCCTCCATTTGGCACATACTACCACCAACAGACACCTTAAACGCTGGAGATGAGTCACCAATTCTGTCACCAATTCTGTCCACAAGATTCTCCAAGGATAAGCCAATAGGTTTATTGGCCCAGCCTTATAGCCTTAATAGGTTTATAGACCCCAGACAATTTCCTTACAACTAATGCCTCAACTACATTTTGGCACTGATGAGCAAGCAATGTTATTTTCATGTCTAGCACCAGCTCCTGGAATAAACACTCTTTTGCGAGCTCCATCGTTGCGAGCATTCAGCAGATGGGCAGAGGAAAATATTTAAGGAAGCTCTCAATGCCATGGTGTAGCATTGCCATTGTTTTGTAGGAATCCTTGGTCCACCACTGCTCAAAATAGATAAGAAGCATTGAGAACTTTGGGTGACACAACAAACTGCAGATGCTGGAATCTTCTGTAGAACACAGGAGTGCTGGAATAGCACAGCGGTTCAGGCAACATCCCTGGAAGACACGGATAAGCGATGTTTCGGTTCGGGTCCCTTCATCAAACTGGGAGGAACCTTCTTCAGACAGAATTTTGGGTGCCTTTGAGCACACACAACCCAATGAGAGCAGCAGAAGGAAGTCAGCACCTACCAAGCCACTCACAGCCTGTCTCTTCAGATATCTGTGGCAGACCCTGGAGCATATCAGAACGGCCTTACCGACAATCTCAGATTGTACAGAACCAAAGTGAAACCATTTGAAAAACAAGAAGAATCCTGCAGATGATTGAAAATATTGAAAAAGAAAGGGAAACTGCTGGAGATACACAGAGAGACAGCATCTGTGGAGAGAGTAAAATAGAGTTAACCTAAAGTTTATGTTTTTGAAATGGATGCAAATCCGCCCTTGGTTAACCCTAACAGTATGTGTTTATATAACTTATCTATGCTATTACTAAAAGTCTCATCTTCGCCACTTTCTGTCTACGTTGTAAATACATTTTAGTAAAAACACTACCCTATATCGCTATGATTTTTTCACCATCTTACTCACCGTCCTCGTCTCCTCCAACCGCCCCAAGGTTTTTTCCGGGCGGGGGCTGCGGTTTTCCCCAGAGGGGGCTGCTGTGTTCGCGGGCGGGGGCTGCTGTGTTCGTGGGCGGTGGCAGCGACCACCACGAGGAGCCGGGTGCCGATGATTGCTGCTGGGGCTGGGAGCCACTGAGTGCGACAGGCACCGGATCTTGGAGCCAATGAGTGAGTCCGGAGCCGGGACCTGCAGCCAATGAGTGCGGTCGGAGCCGGAACTGCTGAGCCCACACATCACCCTCCTACATAACGCCCCCCCCCTACCCCCACAACCCCACTCCCCCAGACATCCCCCTCCCCCCCCACACCCCATTCCTCACAACACCCCCCCTCCCCCCTTCCCCACACCCCCTCCCCACACACACTCCCCACAGCCTCCCTTCCCCACACACTCCCTTCCCCACTCCCTCGCCCCTTCCCCACACCCCCCCTTCCACACCCCCCCTTCCCCACACCCACACCCCCTCCCCTCCCCACAGCCTCCCTTCCCCCACACCCCCCCTTCCACACCCCCCCTTCCCCACACCCCCATTCCACACCCCCCCTTCCCCACACCCCCTCCCCACAGCCTCCTTCCCCACCCCCCCTTCCCCACACCCCCCCTTCCCCCCACACCCCCATTCCACCCCCCCCCTTCCCCACACCCCCCCTTCCCCCCCCCCCCATTCCCACCCCCCCTTCCACACCCCCCCCTTCCCCACCCCCCCCATTCCACACCCCCCTTCCACACCCCCCCTTCCCCACACCCCCCATTCCAAACCCCCCCTTCCACACCCCCCCTTCCCCACCCCCCCATTCCTTCCCCACACCCCCCATTCCACACCCCCCATTCCCACCCCCCCCTTCCCCACAACCCTCCTTCCCACACCCCCCATTCCCCAACCCCCCCGATTCCACCCCCCAATCACACCCCCCCTTCCCCACACCCCTCCTTCCCCCCACCCCCCATTCCCCACACCCCCCATTCCACACCCCCCATTCCACACCCCCCCCTTCCCCACACCCCTCCTTCCCCACACCCCCCATTCCCCACACCCCCCATTCCACACCCCCCATTCCACCCCCCCCCTTCCCCAACCCCCCTTCCCCACACCCCCCCTTCCCCACACCCCCCATTCCCCACACCCCCCATTCCACACCCCCCATTCCACACCCCCCCTTCCCCACACCCCTCCTTCCCCACACCCCCCATTCCCCACACCCCCCATTCCCCACACCCCCCATTCACACCCCCCATTCCACACCCCCCATTCCCCACACCCCCCATTCCACACCCCCCATTCCACACCCCCCCCTTCCCCACACCCCTCCTTCCCCACACACACCCACTTCTCCACACACACACACCCTTCCCCCATCCTACCCTCTCCCAACACCCCCTCTTCCCACACCCACCCTCCCCCACACAACCCCTCCCCAGTGTGGTGGAACAGTGCTTTAGGGTAACGGGTTGCGTTGGGGGAACAGGTGAGTGGTCGAATATTGCGTTGGGGGGTTGGGGGGGTCCAGGCCTCCCGTGTGACTGGGACCCAACGGGTCCCACTTAGTCTAGTTTTTCTTAAATGTTGAAATAATTGGATCAAACGTCATGACGAACAATTCAAATATTTTCAAAACTGTGCATGTAAATAAGAAAGGGATTCTCAAGAACAGGAAGAACAAGGTTCTGCGCATTTGCTGCTGTTTCCCGGACCGACGTCAGCGACTTTATATGATTGGCATCCAGTGAAGAAATTGTAGACAGTCATGGGAACTGCACTGTGTAAAAGACACTGTGCTTTCTGCCAACATCATTCCGATGGGAGCAATGAAAGGACTTCAACTCCACAGCAAGCGGGCAGTTCATTCTATGTTAACCCAAGTGCCCTGCAGAATAGGCATGTTACGCTCTACAATTACAAGCCCCGCATTTCAAAGGACCTTATGGTTAAAGAAGGGGAAGAAATTGAAATTTTGAGTCGAGAAGGAGAATGGGCATTGGTCCAGAAAGTAGAAGACGGTGGTGGAGAGAACCAGGTGAAGGAAGGGTACGTGCCTTCAAGCTTCGTCGCCGAGATCGGGAGCCTGGCTGCCGCACGGTAAGTGACTAGCGTGGGGTCCCTGGGCGTCCAGTGGTGACACCAGAAACTGCAGATGCTGGAACAGTGAAAAAAACACAAAGTGCTGGAGGAACTCAATGGGCACGGGCAGCATCTGTGGGGTGAGGGGGAAGTTTCTGGTTGGGACCCTTCTTCAGACGCATTGCCTAGATGGCAGAGTCTGAAGAAGGGTCCCTACCCGGAACGTCGCCTGTCCATTCCCTTCACGGATGCTGCCCGGCCCGCTGAGCTCCTGCAGCACTTTGTGTTCTGTCTGTTTCTTTTTTTCCGGACAACACGTGTCCCGAGTTCCTCCCGCGGCATCTAGGAAGGGAATGGACAGCAGTAAATGAGGAGGGAATGGACAGGTGCTGTTTATGGTCTGGACCCTTCTTCAGACTGACAAGTGTTGGGGAGGAGAGAGAAAGCTGGTGTAAAGCGTCGTTGGTGAGGCCATTCCGAGATGGCAATTGAAACCGCTGGCATTTTCTGAACTTCTTCACGCGTTAGTGGGCTGCAGATGCTAATATTCCCTGGATGGTTCCGCCAATAAAACGTTGCTCTTTCTGGCTCTTTACTGCTCCGCTTTGGCGATGTGGTGTTAAAGAATGAGGAGGCGGTGCAGAGGAGAGCATCGGCGCAGCTACATCGATGCCAAGTGTCTATGGTTTTACAAGAGACTGCAGGTGCTGAAATAGAGTATTACAGTGCGGAAACGGGCTCTTTGGCCCAACTTCCTCACTGCAGCCAAAATGTCCCACTAACATGTTAAACAATAGTCACACCTGCCAGCGTTTGGCCCATGTCCCTCTAAACATCATATCCATGTAATATTGAGGAATGAACAAAGTGCTGGAGGAACACAGCGGGCCAGGCAGCATCTGGAGAGGGTATGGACATTTCTGGTCGGGAACCTTCTTTAGACACAGTGTCCGAAGAAGACTCCTGACTCAAAACATCGTCTGTCCATTCCCTCCACAGATGTTGCAAGGCCGGCTGAGTTCCTTCAGCACATTGTGTTTTGTCCGTGATTTGCCGGGACCACCCATGCGTTGACGAGTAGAAGCAGCGAGCAGCGCGGTTCCAGCCACTGCACCCGGTCAGGCAGTCCTGTACACCGCCACCCTGGAACTGGACCTCGGGTTGTGTTCTGGCAAGGGAGGAGAGGCTGCCAGCATCGTTGTGCGAAAGGCAGTAATGGGAAAAATTGGAGCCGCTTTTCAAGCTCGAAGCGGGAGAAAAGAAAAAGGGGGCTGCACCAGGAATCGGTGCTTGAAGGGGCAGAGACGGGCAGAAATAGTAAAAACAATGTTATTTGTGGTTGGAGAAAGGCTATAAGCAGGGCTGGCAACATTGGGTGAGAGTTGGGAGAGAAATTTGCGAGAGACCAAGCCCGAGGGAGCATCGCGACCGGGGGGGGAGAAGGGTGCCCCCTCCCATTGGTACGGAACATTTGCATTTTTCAGCTTGAAATTGTGCAATATGGTGCATACTGTAGCGCGTGTTATAACTTACACTTTGATGCAATATATATGCTTTAAATTGGATTGGAGCGTTTTTGAAAGGGGGGAGGCTTTGCGATCACTGATCACTGGCCTTCGGGGTACCCGGTGAGGGAGTGGGGAGAGGGTGTGTAAGAAGGGTAGGAACTTTTTTTAATTTGATGTATTAAAATCATGTTTTAGTGCACTGTAGAAGTATGATTTCAATGTTTTTTGTATGAAGTATTTTTAAGAGGTAACTTTTTAAGGGGTAACTTTATCCAAAGGGTGATGGGTGTATGGAACAAGCTGCCAGAGGAGGTAGTTGAGGCAGGGACCATCCCAACATTTAAGAAAAAGTTAGACTGATACATGGATGGGACAGGTTTGGAGGTATGAACCAAAAGCAGGTAACATTGCTGGGACATGTTTGCGGGTGTTGGCAAGTTGCGCCGAAGGGCCTGTTTTCACACTGTATCACTCTATGACTACATTATACCTCCACCATGCATGAATGCTTCAAAATCAAGTGATCGAGTTTTATTGCCATATACTCAAGCATAGAAACATAGAAAATAGGTGCAGGAATAGGCCATTCGGCCCTTCGAGCCAGCACTGCCATTCAATATGATCATGGCTATGAATCTAAAATCAGTACCTCTTTCCTGTTGTTCCCCCATATCCCTTGATATCGTTAGCCCCAAGAACTAAATGTAACTCTCTCTTGAAAACATCCCGTGAATTGGCCTGCACTGCATTCTGTGGCAGAGAATTCCACAGATTCACAACTCTCTACGTGAAGAAAGTTTGTTCTCATCTCAGTCCTAACTGCCCCCCCCCCCCTTTATTCTTAAACTGTGACCCATGGTTCTGAACGCCCCCAACATCGGGAACATTTTTCCTGCAGTTACAGTAAGTGAAAATCTAGCAGGCAAGCAGGATGCTTTCTCCAACCACCCCCATTTGAAGTCCACTACCTTCCACCGTTTCTACCCAGTGCTTTGTACTTACTTCCAGCAGCCACTGGTTGTCCTCCAGGATGCACCGAGCCGCAGCCTGATCCATGCCGGTCACCTGGGCAAATTCAACACAGAGACTCTCTCTCTCTCCCCCCTCTCTTCCGCTCTCTCTCCTCTCAACATATGGAAAATGGCGCCGGTGAGACGGCAGCCTGTCGCGTGCAGCTGTGTGTAGTGTTTATTTATTTTAGTATTATATAGGATTATTAGTGTGTATGCTTAGTTAGTATTTTAGTAGACTACATATAAGTGTTATAGCTACAACTATTGCGTGTTGTTGAGTTCGTAATCAAGACTTAACCATACTTTCTGGGGAACGGGAGTGGAGTGGAAATATGTGCCTGATATCGGCCAGACGGGCGGAGCAAACTGCCGTGATATATACCCGTCAGGAACTGCTAAGCCTGGTACATGGCTCAATATTCGGGACTCGACATGACATATCGAGGGAACTCTTACGGAGGAGACATCGGGGAACGCGTGCGGGAGTGAAGAGAAACAAGAGGAGGTTGACGAGAACATGGAGAGAGACTTTTAAACCAGCCCTTCCATCTATCACCATGGGAAATGTTCGCTGTCTAACGAACAAATTAGACGAATTAGAAACCCTGGTCAGGTACCAGAAAGTGTATCGGGAGAGCAGCATTGTTAGCCTGACAGAGACGTGGCTGACGGAACACACGCCCGATTCTTTGATCAGTTTCACCGGCTTCAGGTCGATACGTGCGGAGGGGGGGGGGAGCGAGCGGTAAGCAGAAAGGTGGGGGGCTTTTACTGCTCGTCAATAACAAGTGGTGTAACCCTAATCACGCTACTATCAAAGAACGGATATGCAACAAGGACATTGAACTCTTAGCGGTTAGTTTAAGACCTTATTACCTACCCAGGGAGTTCACTGTGGTGGTAGCCATTGTTGTTTATATTCCTCCATCTGCCAAGGCGGAAGTCGCGTGTGACGTGCTGCACACCACTATAGCGGGACTCCAGTCCAAGTACCCAGAGGCGTTCATTGTTGTGTCTGGAGATTATAACCATGTCTGTCTCTCTAAGACTTTGCCCACCTTTAAACAGTGTATTGACTGTACAACCAGAGGTGATAAAACGCTGGATCTCTTGTATGCAAATGTCAAAAATGCATACAAATGTACTGCACTGCCCCCTCTTGGTCGATCAGACCACGACATGCTACATCTCTCTCCCTCCTACACACCAGCTGCCAAGAGGTTGCCTGTCACCATCAGAACATCAAGAGACTGGTATCCTGAGGCAGATGAAGCCCTGAGGTATTGTTTTGAGACAACAGATTGGGATGCGTTCTGTGAGGAGTATGGGGAAGACATTGACGGACTAACAGAATGCATTACCCATTACATCAATTTCTGTTATGATGACATCATGCCACCCAGGGTAATTCGTTGCTACCCTAATAACAAACCTTGGATTACCAGCAGCCTGAAGGCCTTACTAAATGAGAAGAAAAAGGCTTTCAGGGAGGGCGACAGGAATAAAATCAAAGAACTTCAAAAGGAACTGAAGGTGAGGATTAAGGAGGGGAAAGAAGCCTATAGGTTCAAATTGGAACGACAGCTGCAGCAAGATGGTGTGAAGCAGGTATGGGCTGGAATGCGAAAGATCACGGGCATGAAGCAGAATGGTGGTACACTGCCTGATGGTGAACAGAGTCTGGCTGATGATCTGAACAGATTCTTCAACAGATTTGACGGCTCCACACCACCCCAGCCTCCCCCACCTGGTCTGCTGACCATTGCTGCTTCCTCTCCACCTCCCATCCCTCTCTCCATCACTCCTGAGATGTCACCTGTACGGAGTCCCCTCTTTCCACCTCCCACTCCACCGGCAGCCCCACCCATGACTCTTCATACTGCTCAGGTCAAGGTGATGCTGGACAGACTGAAGCCAGGGAAAGCAGTGGGGCCTGATGACACCAGCCCAAGGCTACTGAAGACTTGCTCTTCAGAGCTGTGTGGTATTCTAACACACCTGTTCAACCTGAGCTTGCGTCTACAGAGGGTTCCAAGGCTGTGGAAAACATCTTGCCTGGTACCTGTCCCTAAGAAGACCCATCCCACTCTCCACAATGACTACAGACCAGTAGCGCTCACTTCACATATAATGAAGACATTTGAGAGACTTGTCCTTTCCTACATCAGGACTAGTGTGTCAAATCAAATGGATCCTTTACAGTTTGCATATCAGCCTAACATCAGTGTCGATGATGCCCTCATTTACATGCTGCAGAGGGTGTACACACATTTGGACACTACTGATGCATCTGTAAGGATTACTTTTTTTGACTTCTCAAGCGCCTTCAACACAATTCAGCCCCGACTGCTAGGGGAGAAGATGGAGAAGATGAAAGTGGATCCATCACTGGTACTGTGGTGTTTGGATTACCTTTCCCTCAGACCACAGTACGTGCGCCTACAGAACAGTGTCTCGGGCACCATCTTGAGCAGCACAGGGGCTCCACAAGGAACTGTGCTGGCTCCGTTCCTGTTTACCATCTACACAGCGGATCTCCAATGTAACACCAACAGCTGCTTTTTGCAGAAGTTTTCGGATGATACAGCTGTTGTCGGCCTCATTAAAGGGGGCAATGAGGAGGAGTATAGAGACATAATAAGTAACTTTGTGGAGTGGAGCGCACACAATAACCTCCATCTTAACACCAAAAAAACAAAGGAGATAGTTGTGGACTTCAGGAGGGGGAGGAGGAGGACTCAAGCAACGCCGATCACCATTAAGGGCACTGAGGTGGAGGTGGTCGCTAATCATAGGTACCTTGGGGTGCAGCTTGACAGTGAGCTGAACTGGAAGAGTCATATGGAGGCGGTGTACAGGAAGGGACAAAGCCGACTGTATTTTTTAAGGAGGCTGAGGTCATTTAATATCTGCCAACCCCTACTGTGCAGTGTCTACCATTCAGTGGTGGCCAGTGCTCTGTTTTTTGCTGTGGCCTGTTGGGGAGATGGCGCCCGTATAGCGGATAAAAACAGACTGGACAAACTAATCAGGAAGGCCGGCTCAGTGGTCGGGGCTGAGCAACGAACGGTCCAGCAGGTGGCAGAGGCCAGAACTCTGAACAAACTAGGTTCTATAATGACCAACCCCACTCACCCACTCCATGCCCTGAAGGTGATCAAGAGCAGCATCTTCAGTCAGAGGCTGATTGCACCAATGTGCAAAACTGAGAGACATAGGAAGTCCTGTTTACCAGCTGCTATAAGATTATATAATGCGCATAAATAACTGCACTTTTTTTAAATTAATTGTATTTTAACTTGTATTTTAACTTGTATTTTAACTTGTTATGTATGGAAGCCATTTGAGGAAATGTGTGGTGTTATGTCTGTCTTGAAGCTGTCGTGGCACTGTAATTTCCTGAAAAGGATTATTAAAGGTATAATCTAATCTAATCTAATCTAATCTAATCAACCCCCCCCCTCTCTCTCCCCCTCTATCTCTCCCCTCCCCCTCTCTTTCCCCCCTCTCTCTCTCTCTCCTCTCTCCCTCTCTCTCTCCTCTCACCCCCTCTCACTCTTTCCCCTTCTCTCTCTTCTTTCTCCCCCCTCTCTCTCTCTCTCCTCTCTCTCTCCCCCCTCTCTTTACCCCCTCTCTCCCCTCTCTTTCTCCCCTCTCTCCCTCCCACCTTACTCTTCCCCCTCTCTCTTGTCCCCACTCTCCTCTCTCTCTCCCCCCTCTCCCTCTCTCTCCCCTCTCTTTCCCCTAACTCTCTCTCCCCTCTCTTTCCCCTAACTCTCTCTCCCCCCCTCTCTCTCTCCCCCACTCTTTCTTCTCTCTCTTCCCCTCTTCTCTCTCCCCCTCTCTTTCTTCTCTCTCTCCCCCCTCTCTAACTCCCCCTCTCTCTCCATCTCCATACACTCTCCCCTCTCTCTTTCCCCTCACCTCTCTCTCTTCCCCCCTCTCTCCTCCTCTTTTCCCCATTTCTCCCTCCTACCTCATTCTTCCCCTTGCCCTCTCTCCCCTCTCTTTCTCCTCTGTCTATCTCTTTTTCTTTGCCCCCCTATCTCTCTTTCCCCCGTTTCTCTCTTTCCCCCTCTCCCCCTCTTCCCCCTCTCTCTTTTACCACCCTTCTCTCTTCCCCCTCTCTCCCATTCTCCTACCCTCTCCACCCTCTCCACCCCTCTCTCTCTTCCCTCTTTCTTCCCTCACCCCTCTCTCACCCCCCCCCCCCTTCCCCCTCTCTCTCCCTACCTCTCTCTCCCCTCTCCCCCCCCCTCCCTCTTCTCTCTCTCCATTCACTCCCCCTCTGTCTCTCCGCTGTCTCTCCTCCCCCCCGCTCTCTCTCCCCACTGTCTCCATGTCTCCTTCCCCCCTCTCTCTCTCCACCTCCCTTTCAGAGTCTGTCCCTTCGGCACAGAGACTCGCGTCAGCCGCGCAACGCTTCCGACGGCTCCGCGGCCCGGGACACTCGCACTGTCCGGAGTGCTCCATGGCCAGAGCTGCAGCGAGCGACACGCCGGCCCCGGCAAACACTCGTCCATCCCGGCTCCCCGCATCTGTTCCGGCCGCTGGTACTGCTCCCATCTCTCCCGCAGCCCCTGCTCTCCAACACCCGCGGACCATGCTGTTTATCCGAGTTTTGAAATTTTCGTAGATCACAAAATTTCTCACCACTGAGCATGAGAAATTTCTGATGAGCGTGAGGGCGTGAGAATTGCATGAGGGCGTGAGTCTCACGCTCAAAGCGTGAGAGTTGGCAGCCCTGCTATAAGCAACAATTTTGGTATAAATAAGAACAAATATACCAATTAGACACAGGAGGAAGCAACACTGCCTTTCAGGCCCGCCCTGGTGTGGATTTGGCTGCAACCTCATCTCCACATTCTTGTCTTACCTTGTATTGGCAACCTTGTAGACGCCTGCTGGCAAACGCAGATATCGAACCCGGCGTTCTGAAGCCGCGGTGACGTGACTCGGGAGGGGCTGCTTGTTTCACGTGGTTTTTCACTTGCGCACGTCCACCGTTGTGGGCAGACGTGTCTGTAGAACCTGTATACTGGATATCGAACTTTTGAATAAAGATCTGTTGAAAACTCCAGTAGTCGTTTCTCAGACCACTAAATTGGTGACCCCGACCTGTCTAGCTGACGGTAGACAGATGAATTATGCCAGAAGAGAGCGTTCCAACAGAATCAGCCAGCACGAGGCAGGGCTCGCCAGCCTTCAAGTTGCCAGCGTTTTGGCCTGATCAACCTCAGGTGTGGTTCGCTCATGTTGAGGCACAGTTCCACCTTCATCGCATCGTGGCGGATGACACAAGGTATTTCCATGTGGTGGAGGACTT
Organism: Amblyraja radiata; assembly: GCF_010909765.2. Taxonomy (NCBI): domain Eukaryota; kingdom Metazoa; phylum Chordata; class Chondrichthyes; order Rajiformes; family Rajidae; genus Amblyraja; species Amblyraja radiata. The sequence continues at coordinate 61,453,619 of NC_045960.1, forward strand.
TGCCGCAGGACTGTGCCTCAAGGTTGTTGCCCTACGTCAAGGACTCTCCGGCCATCGCCAAATACGAAGGGCTAAAGGCCCTGCTGTTCCACGCTTATGGTCTCAGTCGCAGGGACAGGGCAGCGAGGCTGCTGCACATGGACTGTGTCGGCGACCGGTGGCCATAAACCATCATGGTGAAGATGTTAGCCCTGATGGACGGGCTCCGCCCAAGTCTGCTTTTCGAACAGGCGTTCCCGGAGCAAATGCCTGACGAAGTCCAACTGATGCTCGCCGGGGCTGATTTCAGCGACCCCCAACAACTCGCGGAGAGAGCTGACGATTTGTGGGCACACAGACGGCGGGATGTGTGTGTTTGTCGTCCGCCCCCACGGGGGCAGCCGAACCGACATTGGGAGGGAGAAGAAGTCCAGCTCAGCGCCGAAGAAGAATCGCCGCAGCCAGTGGTCTACAGTCAACACAGATGGTGCTACTACCACCAACGATACGGACCCAAAGAACGAAGATGTCGGAGCCCCTGCTCGTATCCGGGAAACGCCCCGGCCGATCGTCCATAGAGGCGAATGCGATCGGCCCAAACGAACGCCTCTACGTCCCCGATCGCCATTCCGGCCACCGTTTCCTAATGGACTCCAGTGCCCATGCCAGTATCCTGCCTCCGAGCGCCCGAGATATTCGCGCCGGTAAGGTAGGACCTGTCCACTCGGCTGTTAACAGGAGCGACATTCGCATTTACGGTACACGGACCGCAAACCTAAATTTTGACTCCCGCCCGTACAGGTGGAAGTTTATCGTTGCTGATGTCGCCCAACCGATCCTGGGGGCCGATTTCTTGTGCGCGCTCTCCCTGTTAGTTGATGTGCGAGGCGGTCACATGGTCCCTGTTTCAGACCCATGCCCTGCCAAGCCGCGCAACTCGACGAGGTAACTGAGATCCAGCAACCTTTCGCAGCCCTGCTCGCCGACATCCCAGGGTTGCTCATGCCCCGGTTTGACAGGGCCGTGCCCCGTCATGGCGTGATCCACCACATTCCCACCGAGGGCCCACCAATACATGCCCACGCGCGCGGCCTCCCGTCCGATAAACTGCGCATCGCACGAGACGAGTTCCAGCTTATGGAGGACCTAGGGATTGTCCGGCAGTCGGATAGCTCCTGGGCTTCTGCGTTACACATAGTGCCCAAAGCGTCCTGGGGTTGGAGACCTTGCGGTGATTACAGGCGTTTGAACGCAGTAACCACAGCCGATCGGTATCCAGACCCGAACATCCAGGATTTCTTGGCCCATCTGGAAGGTGCCACTATCTTCTCGAAGGTCAACCTTATCCGTGGGTATAATCAAATCCCGGTCCACCCCGACGACGTCCCTAAAATGGCCACCATTACCCCTTTTGGCCTTTTCGAATGGCTCAGCATGCCAAGCACCTCCGACTACTTTTCGAACGGCTGCGCAAACACGGGTTGGTGATCAACCCTGAGAAGTGCCAGTTCGGATTGCGCTCCATTTCTTTCTTAGGTCATAGCATCACCTCCCACGGTGCGCAGCCGCTGCCCGAGAAAGTCAACGCTATCCGTCACTTCCCGAGGCCTCTATCGTTCAAGGGTCTGCAAGAGTTTATCGGGATGGTTAACTTCTACCACCGATTCGTCCCGTCTGCACCCGCCATCATGCTACCGTTGTTCCAATGCCTGGCCGGTAAGCCCAAGGACCGGGTCTGGTCCAAAGAGGCACAGAAGGCGTTCGAGGGGGCTAAGACCGCATTGGCCAACGCCACTATGCTGAAACACCCTAGGGCATCAGCCCAATTGGCCCTCACCGTGGATGCTTCCGACGTCGTTGCGGTAGGCGCCGTCCTCGAGCAGCGTGTAGGTAGTCGCTGGGTGCCGCTGGCATTTTTCAGCAGGCAGCTGCGAGCCCCTGAAGTCAAATGCAGCGCTTATCCTAGGCGTTGATTATGAGGAGCTGGTCGCTGCCCAACAGGCAGATGCCGTATGGAGGTTTACCGCAATTCTGAATCAGGACTAAAGCTGGTTAAAGTGCCACGTGGCGCCTCCGGCATACAGGTCCTTTGCAATATCTCCACGGGCAAAGCCCGTCCTATTGTCCCGGTCCCTTGGTGGCGTCGGATTTTCGACATTATCCACAGCCTAACACACCCGTCCATTCACCTTGGTCGCAGCGAAGTTCGTCTGGCACGGGTTAAGGAAGCAAGTCGCAGCATGGGCTCGTTCCTGCATCCCATGCCAGACCTTCAAAGTGCAGAGACATGTGCACCCGCCGGTCCAGGATTTCACCGTCCCGGACGGCAGGTTCCTGCACATCCATGTTGACCTGGTAGGTCCCTTGCCTTGTTCGCGCGGGGCTACTCACTTACTGACCATCGTGGACCGGTTTACCAGGTGGGCAGAGGCAATTCCGTTAACGGATACCTCCGCTGAAGCATGCGCGAGGGCCATTGACTCCAATTAGATTGCTCGTTTCGGGGTCCCCTCAGATATTACTAGCGATCGTGGGGCCCAGTTCACATCCTCCCTGTGGTCTTCGGGTCGGTGATTGGAGGGTGTTAGTTATTGGACAAGTGTCAGGTGTTGTGGGGAGTTTAATGGAGGGGTGATTGTGGATTTGTTGGGTCAGGTCAGGAGCTTGATGGTTAGGAAAATGGTAGTCTCAAAACAATTGTGTGGAGGAAGAAGTCAGTTGAAGGTTGCAAGCTTGCTTGTGAGATAACATAAATCCAGAATACCACTCTGCCTTCATTAATTTGCCAGGTTTTCTCCTTGACAAAACTCAATCAAATTAGTGAGACAAGACCTGATCAAACCTACTATTCCAGATATACATAACTCTTATCCTGTAGGATTATCAAATTTCCCTTAGACCTCTTTCAACCTGGTTTATCCCTGCTGCTCATCTTTAATAAAGGAAAAATATTCAACTGTGGCCGATCAAGATGCCAAAATCTTTGTAAGTGCCCAAGCTATCTCCACCCAGGCTCTCCATAGGATAGATCTCAACCTAGGATAGATCTGGTGATTTATCAACCTTTATGCATTCCAAGGCATCTAATACCTTATTTCTTAATATTAACCTGCTCCAGAATATCCACATAGCTGTTCCTGAATTGACTATCTTATTTTGAAAGTAGGTAAAAGTACTGTCATGGGCTCCTGAGTCATGATGTGCATGTCATCTTTACTCTGGTCTAGAGCACCAACGCCTATAAATCTGGTTTTGTATCAGAAAAAATAAGCAGAGAAGTGTGGACACACTCTTAAGCAACACCGAGGGAGTGCATTGGACTGGGTAAGGAAATAATCTAATCAGTAGACTAATTGTAAAAGATCATTAAATGCAGCAATTATTGAAATTGATAGGATGCTAGGTTTCATTTTCCTAACAGCTATGAGGGACGACAAATTCTCCAGCAATATGTAGCAAATCATAGCTTATGGCACATCTCTTGCTCACTATGAATTGCAGAGTTACCATAACACTGATAAATGTTGATGTTATTTTACATTAGATGATCGGTCAACAATAGAATATGTTTCAGATGCATTTTACATCCTCCTTAAAACATTATCGTGATATGAAGAGAATATTTTAATAATATTATATTGTAAGTTGCCTCTGTACAACTAGTGTAACACTAGTATATTTATTTATTAAATCCCAAGAAAAATTATTAGGAGCAACACGCCTCACATCAAATGACTATGGAAAGAGTTCAAAGCTCTTCTTTTCAGGCTGCTGTCATCTTCTTTATCCATTAAAAAGAACTGCAGAAGAAATTTCCTCTTTTTTAATGATCGTGGTTGTAAAAGTCATTGAAATATAACTCTGTTCATCTTTCAGGTGGTTCTTTGGCAGTATGATCCATGTAGATGTAAAGAGGTGTCTGCTGAGAGCTGAAAATCAAAATGGTTCTTTCCTGGTTTGGCAGAATAAGGAAATGAATGACATTTACTTCTTGTCAGGTATGTTGATTAAACGCATTGCATGCAGTTTAAAAAAAAATCAGCCTTTCACGATGAAAGGCCACTTCATCACAGTTTGATAAGAAAAGGATGACGTCGGGGAATCTGGACCTGTGCCAGAGAAAGTGATTGATCCTGCCTCAGCATACAATACGTGAGCTGTCACCTTTTGCATCTCAGTTCTAGTGCAAGTGCAGTTCTAAGCCTCATTGGATGACCTTTTTTCAAAAATGATCATTCTGAAGTTTTTTTTCATTTTTTTCTATAACATTCAGATGGACTTTACAGCAGATCCACAGCATTGGCAAGTGATAATATCCATGGCATGTCATGTGATAGGAGTAGGATTAGGTCATTTAGCCCATCAAGTCTACTCTGCCATTCAATCATGGCTGATCTATCTCTCCCTCCTAACTCCATTCTCCTGTCTTCTCCCCATTACCTCTGACACCTACACTAATCAAAAATCTATATCTCTGCATTAAACATATCCTCTGACTTGGCCTCTACAGCCTTCTGTGGCAAAGAATTCCACAGATTCACCACCCTCTAACTAAAGAAAATTCTCCTCATCTCCTTCCTAAAAGAATGTAATTTAATTCTAAGTCTATGACCGCTAGTCCTAGATTCTCCCACTAGTGGAAACATCCTCTCCACATCCACTCTATCCAAGCCTTTCACTATTCTGTATGTTTCAATGAAGTTCCCCATCATTCTTCCAAACTCCAGTGAATACAGGCCCAGTGCTGACTAACGCTTATCATAGGTTAACATACTCATTCCTGGGATCATTCTTATAAACATCCTCTGGACCCTCTCCAGAGCCAGCACATCCTCCTCAGACATGGAGCCCAAAATTGCTCACAATATTCCAAATGCGGCCTGACTAGCGCCTTATAGTGCCTCAGCATTACATCCCTGTTTTTGCATACAAGTCCTCTTGAAATAAATGCTACCATTGAGTTTACTTTCTTTACTACTGATTCAACTATGGTGATGCATAGAATTCTTGGTATAAGCTACTGTGCACCTAATAATGGGAAAAAGATATGTAAGACTTTTCTTGGGTGTCCACAGAAACAACTTGGTTCATTGTGACTTACAAACTAAGGTAGATCTGATTTAAAATTTAAATTTAATATAATGTTTTATTGTGAAACAAGAAACTGTTGATGCTGGGTTCCCAAAAGAGACTCAAAGTGTTGGAGTAACTCAGCGGGTCATGCAATATCTCTGGAGAACATGGTTAGGTGACGATTGGGGTCAGGACCCTTCTTCAGACTCTGACATGCGAAGTCTCATACATCCGAAGAAGGATCCTGACCCAAAATTTCACCTATCATGTTCTCCAGAAATACTGCCTAACCCACTACGTTACTCCAGCACTTTGCGTTTTTTTATGTCAATATTTTATTGACCCAAGTTTCTACTTTCACAGTAAAACTTTGGTAGTTAAATGTTTTGACTAAAGCTTACAATCGCCAATCATTTAGACTTCTGCTGTTGGATCTAAGCCTCCTCCCACTTGCAGCTCCCTCTAGCTTGTTGACCTGAAACAACAGGTGTTGTATCTTTGTTACCATTTCACCCATCTCTAATGATCCGATCTATTACCAGACGGGAAAATATCACATTCTCTACATTGCTGCCCATTTCGTCCTGATGAGAAGAGAACTACAGTCCCACTGTCAAACACACTAGTGTGTTTTCATCCCACTAGTTTCCCTCTGCACTGACTCTCATTCCGAAGAAGGGTCTCGACTCAAGACTTTACCCATTCCTTCTCTCCAGAGATGCTGCCTGACCCACTGAGTTACTCCAGCATTTTGTGCCTACACCTGCTCATATGTCCAGTAACCATTTGTTGATTCAGAGTCGACATGCTTATTTTATGCACCCCAATTTATGCAGCTTACCGTCATACCCCTGGCTCGATATTGTTTTTCCTTGCTTTACAGTATGAAGCACCCAAATGCTGCCTTCTTTGAGAACCAACCATATCTTCTAAATGTCTCAGAACCAGGGCATGAGGAGATAGAAAATAAAAAAATGGCTAAAGTCATTTGATGCTTCAGATAGAGGACAAAATATACACACAAAACACAGTAAAATGCAAGAAGTGTCTGGAAGGAGATAAAAACAGAAAATACTGATTTTCAGTGGCTTAGCCGAACACACAGCTGTTGACGCCACTCTCCAGCTACTCTCATCCATAATCAAGAGAGACTGGCCAGACAGGCAATCCAGCACACCACTGGAGGAGCAGCCGTTCTTCTTAGTCCGCGATGAACTGGTAATACAGGACGGCGTCATAGTTAAGGGCCACAAAGTCATGATCCCTTCATCACTACATGACGAATACTACAAAGAGGCACACAGTGGCCACCCAGGCACCGATGCCACGCTGGCCCACGCACAGAATATGTTTTACTGGCCTGGCATGGCCAAGTACATACGGGACAGGACAGCCTCCTGCCCCATCTGCAACAGCATGGCGCCGCACCAACAGAGACAACCCCTGCTGCAACAACCTCCACCAGCACTGCCCTGGACGTCGCTGGCGGCAGATAATTTCGAGTGGCACGGTAAACATTATCTAGTCCTAGTTGACTCCTATTCTAACTGGTTTGAACTTGATTTACTGCCTTCTATCATATCAGAGATGGTCATTCAAAAGCTACAGAAAAACTTCTCCACATCCGGCGCACCTGTCCGCTTGCAGACCGACAACGGAAGACAGTTTACCAGTCACGCCTTCAAACACTTTGCTAACCAATGGAATTTCCACCACGTCACGAGCAGCCCCGAATACCCACAAAGTAACGGGCTCGCTGAACGAGCCGTCAGAAGCGTTAAACAGCTAATGGAACACATCCACCTAGCCAAGTCAGATGTGTATCTCCACCTTTTAAACCTCAGGAACATTGCTAGAGCCGGAATCCTGGGCTCACCAGCCCAGCGACTGAGGTCCAGGACGACAAGACCTCTGATACCAATTGCCCAGCAGAAGCTGGTGCCACAGGTGCTGAAGCCGGCTACGATCCAGAAGTGCATTCAGGAGAAACACGACATCCAGAAACGATCACATGACAAGTCCAGCAAACCACTTACGCCACTACTACCGGGCCAAGTCGTCAGTTTGCAAACTACTGTGGGACATTCCCATCTAGGTTGCGTTGTTGGCCCGTCCAAAGAACCCCGATCCTTCCTCGTTGACATCGATGGCGCCCTGTACCGTCGCAGCCACCAACACTTGCTGGCTGTGAAGGAACCACGTCCCCCACCAGCTGATCCTTTCGCTCCACCTCTACTGTTCCAGCCTTCTGCTGCCGCGTCCACCACTAGTCCCAGCATGTCCCTTACTCCAGCACGACCAGCGGCTATGACTTACAGCAACACTACCTCTCCCGCATGCTCCCCCTGTCGGTCACGACGGGTGTCACCTGCTGCTTTCTCACTTCCGGGTTCACCACCTCCTTCTAATTTTTCTGGCGAAGGGGGAGAGGGGTTGGTCCATACGCATTCAGGCCGTATTAGTAAACCGCCTGACAGATATGGCGAGTATGTTTGAATTCTTGCGACGTGTGTTTAACTATATTCACTCGATACGGGGAAGGATGTAGATTGGTTAATGCATGTGAACCAATCATAGTAGAATAGCATCATACCCCACCTACTGTATGCTTTATACTAACACCCACTTCCTACACTAGTCAGTCTTGGAAGCGGTAACGATGAATGAACAACTAACGACTGCTGTACCGTTATAATATGGGTACTGATTAAAGATGATCTTGGACTTCAGATTGTGGAAATTACTTATTTACACTAATCTTAAAATCACTAATTGGAAGAGTTTACAATTAAAGCAAATACTGTTGCACCAACTTGAATTTCCATGAATCAATTGGGTGGGTTGATGAGTGGATTGTGATTGATATTGTGTTGATGGGTTTTCATCAAATCTTTGACAAGGTACCAGAAAGCAGGCTTATAAGAAGAATTCAATAACATGAGATTAGTGAATATGAACATCAGACTGGCTAAGAACTAAAATGCAGAAAATAGTGGTGAATAGTGGTGGCAGTCTTTCCCAAGTATCACATTCATCTTTGTGTGGGTGTGCACATCATAAAACAGAAAAAGTTGAGAACACTCTTAAAAAGCAATGGGGATTATGTATTATTAATAAAGTCACAGTGTACAAAAGCAAGAAAGATAATCTGCAGCTGTGAGGAGCAATATAGAATGGAGCGGTAGTTGACAGGCTGCAGATGTGGAAAAATTAATTTAGTTTAGTTTAGAGATAGAGTGCAGAAACAGGCCCCTCGGCCCACTGAATATGCGCCGACCAGCGATCCCCGCACATTAACACTATACTGCACACAATAGAGACAATTTACATTTATACTGTAGATCAGTGTCACTCATGTTATGAGTCATACTTTGTAGCCACGCCCACTAGTTTAACAGAAAGCTTCTCTGCCCTTTCTCCCTCACTTTTGAGTTACATGTTAAGATGAAGTTACCTATGCTGGCCAACATGGTGTCAGAGTGTACGGACTGACTCCTTGCTTAATTATATTGCTTTTATTTTAGTTTGTTGTTTTCTCCGGTATATATTACTATGGCTTCTCTCAGAAAACCAGAGATCCTGGTGTTTGACAAGGACCTCGCAGAATGGTGGCGCGTATTTGAAGAAGACTTCTCAATTTACATTGAAGCGGCTCACCCTACTGCTGCTCCCGGTGTTTGAGCGTCAATTCTTCTTAATCTAGAAGCTGCTCGACGTGCCAGAAGATTTCATTATGAACCAGCTAGATTTGACCCGGCTGGTGTCCAGATCGCTCCCCCCGCTGAGTCTATCCGAGACCCTGACTGCCTACTACGCAAATTCCGACAGTTATGTGAGTTACGTACTAACTTGGTCATGGAGAGGCATTTGTTCTTTTCCCGAAACCAGAGACAGCGTGAACCTGTGGAGATGTATGTCAGTGCGTTGATGCACATTGCCAATCGATGCGATTTCAGGGATATCAGAATCAGAATCAGAATCACATTTTATTCGCCAAGTATGTTTTGCAACATACGAGGAATTTCATTTATATATATGTGATAGCCTAGTCTGTGAGAGTTTGGTCTATGGTGTCCTCAATGATAAATTACGCGATGAGTTACTGCGGGATGCTGAGCTTACTCTGGAGACAGCTGAAAATTGCTGTGGCATTGCTGAAATGGCTGACGCTCATACAAAAGTTTTAGGGCACTCTGCTGGTCATGAAAAAAATGTTGCCAGCATGTCTTATCAAATCTCCCGCCATTCTCCTCAAGTGCCCGACAACTCTATCGTGAGACTAATAGACAATTGTTTTAACTGTGGCGGTTCGCATGCTGTTGCTCATGACCGTTGCCCTGCGTATGGAAAATTATGTTGATTTTGTAACAAACTGAATCACTTGATGCTGTTGTTCGTGTAGCAACAGATTTCAAACAAGGCACTCTGTTAATTCACTTGGCCATGAGAACTTGCTCTCGGAATGCTCTCAGCCAGCTCTCATGGATTTGCAGGCTGCTAGCGAAGGTTCTGACTTCGATGTGCATTCATTGTCTAATTTAATGCACAAACAACTAGACCCCAAGGTCGCTCTGCTCGTTAATGGCAAGAACTTTTATCTGAAAGTTGACACAGGGCCCAGGTGTACTGTGATCTGTCTAGCTGTGTTGAAAAAGTTATGAAAAACAGAGACTGTCACTCCAAAGGCTGCCTCCCTTCTCCCATTTGCAGGAGGTCCAGTGCACCCTATCGGTCAAGTCATCTACGCTGCAGTCTTAACTCACGTGTCCACAACCTGAGATTCTATGTCGTCCGTGAGGATGTGCCATCTCTTCTGGGTGCCGATGCATGTCAAGACCTGGGACGTGTCTTTCAGCCCTTCTGTTTGTCATCTAACTACAACCTGTGACTTTAGCCAACAAATCCTGACACAGTGCCTGTTAAATACACAATTACTATTAACCCTGAGGTAATTCCAGTTGTCCGTCCAGCTCACAAGATTCCCCACGCTATGCGGGACAGTGGTCAAAGTGAACTCAACAGAATGGTGTCTCTAGGTGTGATTGCTCCCGTCGCTGACCCCTCGGATTGGGTTTCCACCGTGGTCGTGGCAACGAAGAAGAATAAGGACGAAATACAGATTTGTATCAATCCTAAGGACTTAAACACAGCCGTTAAACAACCTCACTATCCCATGCACACTGTGGACGATATTGTAGAGCATATGGTGGAGGCAACTGTATTCACTGTTCTAGATGCCAAGAGTTCATTCTGGCAGATTTCGCTGGGAACACAACTCCTCCAAATTAACCACCTTCACCACACCGTTTGGGCGTTACAGATTTCTTTGCATGCCTTTTGGCATAAGCTCTGCTAGTGAAGTATTTCAATAAGCAATGGAGCAGTTGTTTGTGGGTTACCCATGTTCTATTGTGGTGGATGACATCCTTGTTGCTGGACGAACTGTCGAAGAACACGATTCTAATCTGACAAAGGTCCTGGATCGCGCCAAGGTCATTAACCTCAAGCTAAACCCTCAAAAATGCTAATTCAGGGTAAGTGAGGTGAAATACATAGGCCATGTGTTCACTAAGAATGGCCTAAAAACTGATCCGGCGAAAACCAGTGCCATCAATGAGCTCCCAGCACCGACAGACGTGCTCGGTCTGCAGAGATTCCTTGGCATGGTTAACTACTTGAGCAAATTTATTCCGGATTTCAGTGAAATATCAGCCCCGTTGTGCCAGCTTACATACAAAGGCACTGCATGGTCCTGGCACGAGCAACAGCAGAGGGCGTTCGACATGTTTAAGCAGCAAATGTTTTGTGCTCCTACTCTCGCTAATTTCGATCTTAAACGACCAGTCACACTGACTTGTGATGCTTCACAACACGGACTGGGCGCAGCATGTCTTAAAAATGATGGTAGCGGCAATACGCCTGTAGCCTATGCCTCGCGCACTATGACTGACACAGAACAACGATATGCCCAAATTGAGAAAGAGCTGCTGCAGTTGTTTTCGCCTGCAAGAAATTTAACGACTTTATCTTCGGACATACGGTAACGATTGAAACTGACCACCAACCTCTGATCAGCATCTATAACAAGCCAATTCATGCCTCTCCAGCGCGCTAACAGCGGATGCTGCTGCAACTTAAAAAATATGACATTGTTCTGACCAACAAACATGGTAAGGATATGCATCTGGCTGACACTCTCTCACGTGCCATTTCAGCCTTTCTTTGCCATCCACCATGAGCTAGTGTTGCAGGATGACATTATTGTAAAAGGATACAAGGCTGTGGTCCCTGCTTCGCTACACAGCAAGTATTTTAACGCTGGTACTTGTCGATTCGTATTCTGGATGGTTTAACATTGATTTTCTTAGCAGGCCCACTTCTCGCGGGGTAGTTTCGAAGCTTGCTCGCCATTTTGCAGACCACGGAGCTCCGTGCGTACTGTTATCTGATAACGGCAGTCAATTTACCAGCCAACACTTCAAGGAATTTGCTGCATGCTGGGGTTTTCGCCACATCACCAGCAGCCCTGAATATCCACAGTCGAATGGGCTGGTTGAGCGGGCTGTCAAAAATGCCAAACAGCTCATGGAACCATCGTACAGAACTAATTCCGACATGTTCTTGGATCTACTCAACTTGCGCAACATCTCCTGTGACCCCATTTTGGGTTCACCTGCTCAACGTTTATTGTCGAGGCAGACCCAAGCCACGGTGCCTGTGGCGGATCAGGCATTGATCCCACAGGTGGTTCCACCATCGGAAGTCCAGTCCAAGTTACAACAAAAGTGTGACATTCAAAAACAGTGGTATGACAAAACAAGTAGGCCGCTGTCACCATTAACCAAGTGGTTCGTTTGCAAACTGACAAAGGCCATGACCATATTGTCCAGACCGTACAAGTGTCCAGCGGCATTGACCCACCTACATCAGCACAACAACTCACTTCTGGAACGGCTGCTTTGCCATTGCCAGACGCCCCCTCTGCCTGTGCCACAGTCCCCTGTTTCATCACCGGGAATGCTGGTTCAGTCTCCATCACCTGTGAAGCCACCGGCTCTGTCCCCGGTGGGGAAAAACAGAGATGGTCTTTATCGTACACGTGCTGGTCGTGTTTGCAAGCCCACCGGGAAGTACCCGGTCTATGTTTGTTTTCCCTCCAGCTTATTATCAACTGCTATGCATGCCTTATTTAGTCAATGGTTTTGTACTGACATTTAATTCTTCAAGAGGAAGGATGTAGATCATTGTCACTCGTGTTATGAGTCATACTTTGTAGCTACGCCCACTAGTTTAACAGAAAGCTTCTCTGCCCTTTCTCCCTCACTTTTGAGTTACGTGCTAAGATGGTTACCTGTGCTGTAACGCTAATAAAGTCTTTGAATCTGAATCATTGTGCGTGACTTAAATTATTCCAACAGCAGAAGCTCAACATATACCGAGCCAATTAGCCTACAAACCTGTACATCTTTTGAGTGTGGGAGGAAACCGGAGGTTCCCGGAGACCCACCCAGGTCACGGAGAGAACGTACAGACACGCACCCATAGTCAGGATTGAACCCAAGTCTCTGGCGCTGTAAGGCAGTAACTCTATTGCTGCACAACCGTGCCACCCACTGCACCACCATTCCAACATTAATGTTGGAATGATTGTTCTTGAACAGTGGGCCTAAACATTAAGAGGAAATGTGCGTATGCATATTTCTCTGTGTAAAAAATGTTCCATACTGGAATTTGCAACTTGTTTCATATTTCTCAAAACTGCAGCTTTTTCCTATATGAAAATAAAATAATCAACTCAATTCCAGTCCTAAAACACCAGAAAATGAGACAAGACCATTTATTGGTGAAAGGAACCTTGCTCTATTCCTAATCCACTTATACAAGGGACCAGTTGATTTGTTTTTAAATTCACCCTCTACAAATTATATCCCCAGGTCAGTCCTTCTCTATCAATTTCGCAGTCCTGTAAACTAATTGGTTAGTGACAAACAGTTTCCGATTCAATGGCAGCACAAGAAACTGCAGATGCTGGAATCTTTGGACAAAAAGGAGAGCAGCAGGAGGAACTCAGCAGGTTAGGCAGCATCTGTGGCAGCATCTGTGCTGTTCCTCCCACAGATGCGGCGTGACCTGTTGACTTCTTCTGGCTGCTCTCCTTTTCTTGCTAGAGTTTCCTGTTGACTTGGTTCCAATTCTCCTGTTATCCCTGCTACAATTTGTCACACCTTAACAACATGAGAGCAATTCCAACCAATACCCAACATAATTAACAACATGTTCAGCAATTGCAAATATATTGCTGTACCTTAAGTCAGCATTTACATTTATCTTTCAGAGCTTCAAACATATCCATGATGCTTAATTTGGATTTCTTTTGCAGTGCGCTATGGTGATATAGTGAAACATTACGAAATCAAGGATAAGGCAAATTTTCAGAACTTGTCCCGACTAATCAATAACTACTCAAATGAGGCAGGATACTTGTGTACAAGATTAACCGAACCATGTGTAAAGGTATGTCAAGTCAAATCTCAGTTGCATTTTAATTCAACACACATTTTCTATGTAATTTCCAAAGGTGCTTAACAGAATTGCTAGCAGTATTCTTATTAATTATCTTACATTATATTTTTGTATCGTGCAATTCATATTTTGTTGAACTTTATTTGGTATCAAATAGACAGCATTTTTAGTGACATTTATGAAATTCCATGTGTATATTTGAAAGCTCAGCAATAGAAATTGCTATTCACCGTATGATAAACTGTCTGACATTGGGTGCCAAAGATGAGGGTAGAAGCAATAGGTAGCAAGGTGAAAAGTAAAAGTGGCAGGCAGACAAATCCAGGGCAAAAATCAAAAAGGGACACTTTTCAACATAATTGTATAAGGGGTAAGAATGTTGTAAAAATAATCCTGAAGGCTTTGTGTCTCAATGCAAGGAGCATTCGTAATAAGCTGGATGAGTTGAATGTGCAGATAGCTATTAATGACTATGATATAGTTGGGATCACGGAGACATGGCTCCAGGGTGACCAAGGCTGGGAGCTGATCATCCAGGGATATTCAATATTCAGGAGGGATAATAATAATAATAATAATAATAATACATTTTATTTGTATAGCGCTTTTCAAGGACTCAAAGTCGCTTTACATGGTGAGTCAAGAACAAAACAAAATAGAGCAGTAAGACAGAGATGCAAAGGGGAGGGGGACATGGGACTAAGGGTATGCAGAGGTGAAGAGATGGGTCTTGAGGCGGGACTGGAAGATGGTGAGGGACTCAGAAGTTCGGATCAATTGTGGGAGGGAGTTCCAGAGCCTGGGAGCTGCCCTGGAGAAGGCTCTGTCTCCAAAAGTGCAGAGGTTGGATTTCAGAATGGAGAGGAGACCGGATAGACAGAAAGGAAAAAGAGGTGGGGTAGCGTTGCTGGTTAGAGAGGAGATTAACGCAATAGAAAGGAAGGACATTAGCTTGGAGGATGTGGAATCGATATGGGTAGAGCTGCGAAACACTAAGGGGCAGAAAACGCTAATGGGAGTTGTGTACAGGCCACCTAACGGTAGTAGTGGAGTTGGGGATGGCATCAAACAGGAAATTAGAAATGCGTGCAACAAAGGTAAAACAGTTATAATGGGTGACTTCAATCAACTTATAGATTGGGTGAATCAAATTGGCAAGGGTGCTGAGGAAGAGGATTTCTTGGAATGTATGCGGGATAGTTTTCTAAACCAACATGTAGAGGAACCAACAAGAGAGCAGGCTATTCTAGACTGGGTATTGAATAATGAGGAAGGGTTAGTTAGCAGTCTTGTTGTGCGTGGCCCCTTGGGCAAGAGTGACCATAATATAGTTGAGTTCTTCATTAGGATGGAGAGTGACATTGTTAATTCAGAAACAAGGGTCCTGAACTTAAAGAAAGTTAACTTTGAAGGTATGAAATGTGAATTGGCCAAGATAGACTGGCAATTGATTCTTAAAGGGGTGACGGTGGATATGCAATGGAAGGCATTTAAAGACTGCATGGATGAGCTACAACAATTGTTCATCCCAGTTTGGCAAAAGAATAAATCAGGGAAGGTAGTGCATCCGTGGATAACAAGGGAAATCAGGGATAGGATCAAAACAAAAGATGAAGCATACAAATTAGCCAGAAAAAGCAGCCTACCAGAGGACTGGGAGAAATTCAGTCCAGCAGAGGAGGACAAAGGGCTTAATTAGGAAAGGGAAAATAGATTATGAAAGAAAACTGGCAGGGAACATAAAAACTGACTGCAAAAGTTTTTATAGATATGTGAAAAGAAAGAGATTAGTTAAAACAAATGTAGGTCCCTTGCAGTCAGGGTACCGGGGGTCAAATGAGATGGAGGAACTGAGTGAAATCCAGGTTAGCCGGGAAGTGGTGTTAGGTAAATTGAATGGATTAAAGGCCGATAAATCCCCAGGGCCAGATAGGCTGCATCCGAGAGTACTTAAGGAAGTAGCCCCAGAAATAGTGGATGCATTAGTGATAATTTTTCAAAACTCTTTAGATTCTGGAGTAGTTCCTGAGGATTGGAGGGTAGCTAATGTAACCCCACTTTTTAAAAAGGGAGGGAGCGAGAAAACGGGGAATTACAGACCGGTTAGTCTAACATCGGTAGTGGGGAAACTGCTAGAATCAGTTATTAAAAATGGGATAGCAGCACATTTGGAAAGTGGTGAAATAATTGGACAAAGTCAGCATGGATTTATGAAAGGTAAATCATGTCTGACGAATCTTATAGAATTTTTCGAGGATGTAACTAGTAGAGTGGATAAGGGAGAACCAGTGGATGTGTTATATCTGGACTTTCAGAAGGCTTTCAAGAAGGTCCCACATAAGAGATTAGTATACAAACTTAAAGCACACGGTATTGGGGGTTCAGTATTGATGTGGATAGAGAACTGGCTGGCAGACAGGAAGCAAAGAGTAGGAGTAAACGGGTCTTTTTCACAATGGCAGGCAGTGACTAGTGGGGTACCGCAAGGCTCAGTGCTGGGACCCCAGCTATTTACAATATATATTAATGATTTGGACGAGGGAATTGAATGCAACATCTCCAAGTTTGCAGATGACACGAAGCTGGGGGGCAGTGTTAGCTGTGAGGAGGATGCTAGGAGGCTGCAAGGTGACTTGGATAGGCTGGGTGAGTGGGCAAATGCATGGCAGATGCAGTATAATGTGGATAAATGTGAGGTTATCCACTTTGGTGGCAAAAACAGGAAAGTAGACTATTATCTGAATGGTGGCCGATTAGGAAAAGGGGAGATGCAACGAGACCTGGGTGTCATGGTACACCAGTCATTAAAAGTAGGCATGCAGGTGCAGCAGGCAGTGAAGAAAGCGAATGGTATGTTAGCATTCATAGCAAAAGGATTTGAGTATAGGAGCAGGGAGGTTCTACTGCAGTTGTACAGGGTCTTGGTGACACCACACTTGGAGTATTGCGCACAGTTTTGGTCTCCTAATCTGAGGAAAGACATTCTTGCCATAGGGGGAGTACAGAGAAGGTTCACCAGACTGGTTCCTGGGATGTCAGGACTTTCATATGAAGAAAGACTGGATAGACTTGGCTTGTACTCGCTAGAATTTAGAAGATTGAGGGGGGATCTTATAGAAACGTACAAAATTCTTAAGGGGTTGGACAGGCTAGATGCAGGAAGATTGTTCCCGATGTTGGGGAAGTCCAGAACAAGGGGACACAGTTTAAGGATAAGGGGGAAATCCTTTAGGACCGAGATGAGGAAAACATTTTTCACACAGAGAGTGGTGAATCTCTGGAATTCTCTGCCAGAGAAGGTAGTTGAGGCCAGTTCATTGGCTATATTTAAAAGGGAGTTAGATGTTGCTTTTGTGGCTAAAGGGATTTGAATTTGAATCCTTTATTTGTCATTCAGACCTTTCGGTCTGAACGAAATGTCGTTGCCTGCAGCCATACATGTAATAATAACAACACACAATAAACACAAATTAACATCCACCACAGTGAGTTCACCAAGCACCTCCTCACTGTGATGGAGGCAAAAGTCTTAGAGTTACTGTCTCTTCCCTCCTCTTCTCCCTCTGCGCTGAGGCAATACCCCACCGGGCGATGGTAAGTCAGTCCCGCGGTTCAAGCTCCGCGGCCCGGGGGTGGTCGAATCTGCCGCCTTCCAGTCCAGCGGACGCAGTTGTTGCCACGGGAGCTCCGGAAAACAGGCACCAGCCTGTGACCTGCGAGCTCCCGACGATCAGGGGATATGGAGAGAAGGCAGGTACCGGATACTGAGTTGGATGATCAGCCATGATCATATTGAATGGCGGTGCAGGCTTAAAGGGCCGAATGGCCTACTCCTGCACCTATTTTCTATGTTTCTATGTTTCTATATGCCTCGGGGAATCAAGGCAAGGTCAGTGGGTGAGAGTTGGGGGCCATGGAAAGGGCAGAGCAGTAGTTGCATGTTATGTATGATCGGTCTGGTAAATGAGCAAGATAATTGGCTGGGGAAGGGTTAATGAGAAAGATGAGGGCAGTGTTTAGAATGGGGTGTTAGTAATCAAGGTTGAAGCAGGAGCTGATGATCAGAGGAGGGCAATCGCAAGCAACAGTGAGCTAGGGAGGAGCCGGGAATTGGTTAAGTAACTGGAGAAAGAAGCCAAAGATCAGTCCCTCAGACCGTGGGAGGTCACATGCCTCAGATACCCAGGGGGATAGTGGACCTTCAGATATCAGTGGAAGAAGGAAACCGACAGCAGTGAACCATATGCCTGATATATACCTCATCCCATTTTCCTTATCTTTGATGGGGTCTTGAATTGTGGCAATCTGCAAACGCATTACTATACATTACTGAGAAGTTGAAATTTATACCAATATATTGATCTACTCTAAATCAAGTCGTACTAATGGGCCTGTCCCACTTGGCGTTTTTTTAGGCAACTGCCGGTGAATGTCATAGTCGTAGTAGGTCGCCAAAAAACCGTCATCCTGACGACAACCTACGACAGCACCTACATCAGAAGTCAAGCTACCCTCATTGGTGTCAAACCCACTGTCAATGAAATGTTTTCAACATGTTGAAAATTTAGTGGCGACCAGAAAAACACTAAGACTTTTTGTGCGACTGAGGAGACTACTCCCGGCGACCACCGGCGAACATGTGGCGACAAACTAGCGCCTACGGTTGCCTAAAAAATCGCCTAAGTGGGACAGGCCCATAAGTGGTCCTCTTATTCATTGTTCTTTATCTCTCCACATCACCGTCTATATCTCTCATTTCCCTTATCCACAACCAGTCTGAAGAAGGGTCTCGACCCGAAACGTCACCCATTCCTTCTCTCCAGAGATGCTGCCTGTCCCGCTGAGTTACTCCAGCTTTTTGTATCTATCCTCATATTAATTATCGGAAAGGCATCGAAGATACCTGTCGGGAAAATGTTGCAAAACCCAGCTTTTGTGATGAATAAAACTAATTAATGACAAACTTTGTTTGCAGCTTGACCGCCCATCCATTTCCACTTTGGCTCGCGTTGTTGAATGGGAAATCCAATACTCCTCACTTCAAAAAGGGGACTTAATCGGACAAGGCCAATTTGGAGAAGTGTGGAAAGGAATCTGGAATTGCACAACTGAAGTTGCAATCAAAGAACTTAAAGGTGGTTAGTCTCAAAGTAATGCATTGAAGGTTATACAGGCCCGTACGAAGCTTTTCAAAAAGGGGGGTGGCATGACAGGATTACAAAAAATTTAATGTGAAATAATGTGCGCGCTGCGCACATCACGACGCGAAGCGTGAAGTCCCTCGATGCCGGGGTCCAGGGCCGCTTAAGGGTCCAGGAAGCTCTGGGGTTTTAGATCTCTCTGATGCATTCTGAGCCTTATTTTGGAGCATTTTTGCGTCAAATTTATGACCAATATTTCCGAAATTAACAGGAATCTGAGAGGTAGCTTTTTCACACAAAGGGTGGTGGGTGTATGGAACAAGCTGCCAGAGGAGGTAGTTAAGGCTGGGACTATCTTACTGTTTAAGAGACATTTGGACACGTACATGGATAGGACAGATTTAGATGGATATGGGCCAAACGCATGTGAGTGGGACTAGTTTACATGGGACATGTTGGTCGTTGTGGGCAAGTTGGGCTGAAGGGCCTGTTTCTACATTGCATCATTCTATGACTAAAAAGTTAAGAAGAAAAATGCATTTAGATAAGTAGGGCAGATTTGAAAGAGGAGTGAAATGTAAAGGGAGAGAAAGGTTTATGGGTGGAAAGGAACATAGGAAAGGAGGGGGGAGAGTGGGTTTGGGCAGATGGGTGAAGGAAAAATAGACACAAAGTGCTGGAGTAACTCAGTGGGTCAGGCAGCATCTGCAGAGAATATGAATAGGCGACATTTCACAGAGTGTTGGAGTAACTCAGCGGGTCAGGCAGCATCTCTGGAGAACATGGATAGGTGACATGTCACAGAGTGCTGGAGTAACTCAGTGGGTCAGGCAGCATCTCTGGAGAAAAGGTATAGATTATATTTTGGGTCAAGACCCTTCTTCAGTAATATTCATGATGTGACATTCCTGAATGTTACCGAAACCATCGTGAGCTACTTTGTTACAGTGCTTGCCCTCTCCTATAACGTCTCTGCTGCCTTGGGTGATGCAGGACAGCACACAAGTTTTGGGACACGGTGTGAAGCTGTTGCCGTCTGTCCCAGCCTGGTAAAAACCTGGATGGAGTGGATGTGGAGAGGATGTTTCCACTAGTGGGAGAGTCTAGGACCAGTGGCCACAGCCTCAGAATTAAAAGACATTCCTTTAGGAAGGAGATGAGTAGGAATTTCTTCAGTCAGAGGGTAGTAAACTGTGGAATTCATTGCCACAGACAGCTGTGGAGGCCAAGTCAATGGACATTTTTCAGGAGGAGATTGATAGATTCTTGATTGATACGGGTGTCAGAGGTAATGGGGAGAAGGCAGGAGAATGGGTTTGAGAGGGAAAGATAGATAGTCAGTGTGGAAACAGGCCCTTCGGCCCAGCATGTCCCATCTACACTAGTCCCGCCTGCCCACGTTTGATCCATCTCCCTCCGAACCTGTCCTATCCATGTACCTGTCTAACAGTTTCTTAAATTTTGCGATAGTCCCTGCATCAACTACCTCCTCTGGCTGCTTGTTCCATACACCGACCACCCTTGGTGTGAAAAATATACCCCTCAGATTCCTATTAAATCTTTTGCCCTTCACCTTAAACTTACTTCCTCTCCTCCTCGATTCACCTACTCTGGGCAAAAGACTCAACCATATCTATTCAAATCATGATTTTATACACCTCTATTAGATCATCCCTCATCCTCCTGTGCTCCATGAAATAGAGTCCTAGCCTACTCAACCTCTCCCTATAGCTCCTGGCAACATCCTCGTAAATCTTCATTGTACCCTTTCCAGTTTGATGACATCTTTCCTATAACATGGTGCCCAAAACTGAATACAATACTCTGAATGCGGCCTCACCAACTTCTTATGCAACTGCAACATGACCTCCCAACTTCTATACTCAGCCTGACCTGCTGAGTTACTCCAGCATTCTGTGAAACGTCACAGACCAGGGCAAGATTGCTGATGATACAGAAGTGAGTGGATTTGCAGATAGTGAAGATGGTTGTGAAAGATTTCAGCAGGATCTGGATCAATTAGCCAGGTGGGCAGAGGAATGGTTGATGGTTGCATGGTTCCTTGAAGGTCAAGTCGCAGGTATATCAGGTGGTCAAAAAATATTGGTCAAAGAGTATTGAGTATAGAAGTTGGGAGGTCATGTTGCAGTTGTATAAGACGTTGGTGAGACCGCATTTAGAATATTGTGTTCAGTTCTGGGCACCATGTTATAGGAAAGATGTCAAACTGAAAAGATTACAGAGATCCCCATCCTGGATCAGTCCAATCAGGGTTGTGTCGTCCGCAAACTTGAGAAGCTTGACAGAGGTGTCTGTGGAGGTGCAGTCATTGGTGTGGCGAGAGTAGAGGGGAGAGTACGCATCTTGCGGTGCTCCTATGCTGAGCGTTTGCGGGTCTGAGATATGCTTTCCCGCCTCACAAGCTGCTTCCTGTCTGTCAGAAAGCTGGTGATCCACCGACAGAGGGGTTCAGGTACAGTCAACTCAGAACGTTTGGAGCGTAGTAGCTCTGGCACAATGGTGTTGAGTGCACAGCTAAAATCAACAAACAAAATCCTCGCATAGGTCCCCTGGCGGTCTAGGCGCTGGAGGATGAAGTGCAGGCCCAGATTGACTGCGTCATCCACCAATCTATTGGCCCAATGTGCAAAATGCAGAGGGTCCAGCAGGGGGATTGTGATATTTTTCAGTTTGGCCAGCACAAGCCTTTCAAGGGTCTTCATGACTACAGAGGTCAGTGCGACAAGCCTGTAATCATTAAGACCAATAATCCTTGCCTTTTTGGGTACAGGGACAATAGTGGAGACTTTGGAATCAAATACACAGACAGGGACAGTACATCTTTGCAGGGACTGGTTAAAAATAGAAAGATTAGACGAGAACTTACCGTTTGAAGATTGATCTTTATTTTATGAGAAGTTGAAGTGAAGGAATACGTGAAGAGCCTGCCAGCCCGCATGCGCGTCAATCTTCAGAGCAACTGTATGAAACCACAGACTGGTTGCAGAACTTAAACTATAGAAAGATTAACGACCTTAGATTTACCGGATGATCTTTTATGAGAATCAGGTTTGGATGTGGAGGGCACGTATTTCCTCACTTCAACTTCTCATAAAATAAAGATCAAACTTCAAACGGTAAGTTCTCGTTTAATCTTTCTATTTTATATCGAAGTCATGTGAGTGACTACTTGAAGCCTTCAAAGCTCTGTGGTTTCATGCAGTGAACCAGTCTATATGTAGACACACTGCACCAATCGACCAAACATGGTTGAAAGAAACATACTTCATTGAAACCTGATGTTAATTCGCAAACATTTCCATGCTTTAATAGAAACAGTCTCTTTACATCAGGGATAATCACTTGATTTATTAAACACAACTTAAAATTCTACTAGCAAATAAACCAGGCCCGTTAAATGGTTGATTGTAAAACTTCTGAAAAGTTCGCTCATTGGCCCATCCTGCTGTCGCAAGAATGTGATCCAGCGGAACTTCCATATTATTCGCTGCCGAGGTAGCTGCAGCCCTGGTAGAGTGAGATTTGAAAATATCAGTATCCACCCCCGCATCTGCTAACACGCATCTTATCCACCTAGAAATGGTTTGCACCCTTTTGTGTGGCTTTTTATAACTTATGAAGACAGCCTGTTTGCTGCCTCGATGGTTTTTTGTAACCTCGATGTATTTCTTAACATAGGTAACCACACACAATCTGCGATTGGTGGATACGCCAACAGCTCCAATTTGTAGCCCAACGCACCTGACCTGCTCTGCTTAATTAATTCATCTATATAAAAGGTCACTTTATTGTCAGATATAACCGCATTATCCAGTCGCAGTTTCTGTAAAGACTGAACTCTTTGTGCTGAGACGAGAGCCATGAGCATGACCAATTTGTGAGTGAGCTGGGGCAAAGATAAAGATGCGGCCGGTGCCAAATTGCGAAGCAGCCTTAACACTATTTTAACATTCCATACCTCACGATATCTAGGGCTTGGAGGGTTTCTGTTAAAAACACCCTTCATGAATTTAGATACCAATGGGTGAGAGCCCACAGTTTGATGTCCAGACCCCAGCACTAAATATTATGACAAGGCACTACGAGCAGTGTTAATAGCACTGTAACTTAAATTTCTCAAAATATAAAGTTGAAAGAAACTCCAACACATCAGCCATATCTGCCGTAAAGTAATTTATATGTGCCTTCTCGCAAAAGTTCTCCCATTGATTGATATAAGTAGTACTACTTCTTTGTAAGCTGCATTTATTACGTCCACCATCCGGTTGGATAATCCTAGCCCCATGAAAGGCCTTCTTAAATTCTGCAAATTAACAAATCAATTCAATCATGCAAAGGATGAGGCTTCCGAGAGACAGGCTGAATTAGCATATGTTTATGCCTGTGAACAACCATGGGTGGTTCCTTTAATAATCCTTTCAATAATGGAAACTATGGTTGCGAAGGCCAATTAGGAGCTACTAAAATATCTGATGCGTTGTCTTGCATTATCTTTTGCAAGTATCTTCCAATAAGGCAGAATGGAAGGAAGGCATAGAATAACACTCCCCCCCAATCTATAGAGAATGCGTCTATAGCTTCTGCCCCTGGGTCTGGTTGCCAGGCTACATATCGTGGCAATTGATGATTAAGCCTGGAAGCGAACAAATCAATGTCTGGTGTTCCATAACGAGCTATTATGTTGTTGAATACTACCTGATTCGACAGCCACTCAGTTTGATCATTGAACCTTCATGATCTAGCATCTGCTACCCTATTAAATCTGCCCGGCAAATGAGCAGCTGAAATCCAAATGCTCCTATCTATGCTCCAAGCCCAAATAAGTTTTGCCAAAGCATCACAGGATAGTGATCTACATCCACCCATGTGATTTACATATGCCACTGCCGTCGAATTATCCAATTGAAGTCTAATATGCACACCATGTACCTTCCCACAGTATGCTTTCAAGGCATGAAATGCTGCCAACATTTCCAAATAATTGATGCCATATTTTCGACCAAGGCATAACTCCTCCTTGTTCCATCTACCACCACAACTAGAGACGGTGTTAGTTGCACCCCGTCCTAGTTCACTAGCATCACTCTGCAGTGTTGTTGTGTGTTTACTAGGTAGACAGTCGCCTGAACAATGATGAATATTCGCAATCCACCATTGTAATTCAGCTTTAGACTCTGAAAACAATTGCATCGGTCTGTCAAAATGACCTTTGTGGAGTCTCAGTGCCTGATCCTTTTCACTCTCCAGATTCCGATAATGCATAGGCCCATAACATGCGGCTGGGAAGGCAGCTACTATCTTGCCAATTACCCTAGCAACCTGGCGGATAGATGGTTTCTCATTAATCAGTAGATTTGAACAAGCCTTTACCAAATTTTGTTTTTTCTCCATGGGCAGGGTCACAGACATCTCTGCTTAATTGATGATAGACCCTAAATAAGAAATAGATCTGGTCGGTATCAGCCTGGATTTAGCTGGATGGATGAGAAATCCCAATTTCTCAAAGATAAGCTTGGCAGCTGAACCAGCTAGCTTTGCGAGATGCAACGTTCTCCCGATTATCAGAATGTCATCTATATACCCCACAACAATATGCCCTTCAGCTCTGAGTAAGGCAAGCACTGGTTTAAGCAGTTGGTAAATAGCCGAGGGGCTGAGCTTAAACTATTAGGTAACACCTTAAATTGCCACAACTGCCCCAGCCAGCTAAACTTCAGATATTTCCTGTGATTCCTATGAATAGGAACCGAATAATATACATCCTTAAGATTGCTGGATGCCATAAAACAACGCTCAGTAATTAGCTGTTTAGTGGTGTGAAAATTTTCCATTTTAAAATGTTTATACTGCACATTTAAGTTGAAGCTTGCCAAATCAAGAATGATACGGCATCCACCATTTTTCTTCTCCATGAGAATATGTTAGAGATATATTCCTAATTCTCATGGACTGACTGCTCAATCACTCCTTTTTTATGCAATGCCTCTATCTCTGCTTGCATATCCAAAGTATCCTTATTGGAACGAATATACGCCCGACTTGGCATATCTTGTCTTGGTGGAAATGTGTTAGCCAAGAACTCAATTTTGTAACACATTATACTATGCAGTATAAACGTTTCAGAGGTTATCTGTCGCCATTTGTGCAAAAATAGACTTAACCTGCCACCGACTTGCAATTCCTCCGCACACCCCCTGTGACTGATGGATGCACATCCACCTACCTCAAAGGTCATAGGAGGTTTAACACCAAGTCCAGCAGACCCTAAGTTCTGTTCGTTCTCCTTCCCTTCGCTCTGAAATCTTGAGCCACTGGGAACTGAGGCTGCCTCATCTTCCAAGACGAACGAGATGGGCCTTGGCCTAAAAAAGACCTGTGACTGGGTCTAAATTGAGCAGATCTGATATTCCCACCAGCCTCAGAGAACCAATTCCTGCTGGTTGTCACATAGGGGTGATATCGCCGGAATAGAGGAGTCTTAACCATATAGGGTCTTGACCATGCCAGCAGCAGCCTTTAATTCCTCCTGCAAGTCCTTGACTTGCTTACACAAATCTTCTCCGAAGAGGTATTTAGCAGGCTGAACATTGCTGGACCTGCATAAATGTGCAAATTTGCGGTTTAATTCTGGCCTAATGCCATCTTTACAGACGCAGTTTATCTCAAAATGAGTATTGCACAGCAGTGCCATCGCATCCTGCTGTGCTTCCGACAGCTGAGCCCCATCCACTGACCTAGCAAAGGCCATAATATCTCCTGACAATAGTCTCTGGATTCGCTGTAATTTCATCTCTCTGGACCTTGTGTTCTGTTCCCGATGTTTTCCCAAATGGTAGTATTGACTTTCGGGACGTCCAAGGTCTTGCAATTTTCTGGGCTGAGATATCTCCCAGCTGTTTCCAGCATAACTTCTTCCTTCAGCTGGTGCAATGTTAGATAGCTGATGCTGCTGGCCAATTCCTCCTGTAGTGGCTTGCCCGTCCCCGAGGGAACAGCAAATTTAGAGGCAAGAGCAGGTAGCTCTTCCTTATGATGCGTCTCCCGCACATCATGCATTAAATCATGGGATTCAGACACATCCCCATAATCGGAGTCAGCTCTATAAAAATCTCCAACACTCCCCTCATCAGAGTGGGAGGAATATTGTAACCCTGAACCAGGTGTTGCCACAGGCATATGGCTCAAGCTGCCTGTGAATGCCTCCATAGCACGGAGCATATTTTGTGCCACCATTTGTTCCATTAGTTGCTCTAGTTTAGATAAACGGCCAATCACATCTACCATAGATGTTGGGACAGAATCCTCCTGTCCAGAGCCGAATCAGAACTAGCTGTGCAGATCGCGGCTGCCAGCGACTCCGAAGTGGAAACGGATGGCCGTCGGCTTTTCCCACTGCCGTGGTCCTCTGCTGCTGGTTTCTCAGCAGCCCGTTTTCCTTTCGCCATCGGCTTCTCCATAACAAAAACCTCGGTCAATTAGTTCACTTCAAATATTTCCTGTGAACATTTGTACTCACCTGTATGGTTTTTAAACTTACCACTGGGGAGACCGACGTTCCCCCCCCAGCCAAACCTCGTGCCATGCGTCGACGTATTGACGCGCATGCGGGCTGGCGGGCTCTTCACGTAGTCACTCGCGTGACTTCGATATAAAATGAGTAATTGGGTGTGAAGTGGTGATTGGAGTGGGGTGGGTGTAAAAGGGCCCAGTCTTTGCAGACTGAGGTCAGGCTGTGAGTGGGTGTGAAGTGTTGGTTGGGGTGGGAAAGGGTCCACTCTTTTCATACTGGAGTCTTGCCTTAAGTAGGTGTGAAGTGGTGAATGAGAAGGAGAGGGTTACATTTCTGATTTTCAAACCTGCAGTAAAACTCATTCAGGTCGTTCGTCAGCTGATGATTGTCCAAAGAGCGGGGGGCTTTCCTCTTATAGCTGATGATTTCTTGCATGCCCTTCCAAACTGAAGAAGAGTCACTAGCTGAGAACCTGCTCCTCAACTTCTCAGAGTACCTTTCCTTGGCAGCTCTGATTCCTCTTCTCAGCTCTTCTCAGCTATCTTTTAACTTTTTAACGATTAGGCTATCGGCTTGACGCATATTTGCCCCCCCTCCCCGATCTTGAAATGTAAATGTTACATCTGTATATAATGATCCCATTAAAATGTATATTTATGTCAAACTATGGAATTCATATTTTTCAGTATTGTTATCAAGGAAAAGAAAGCAGTTCCAATTGATTGATATTATTTGATATTGTTTAAAATTATTTATATGAGGTGAAAATATAATAGCTCTAAAACCTTATTTTTGCAATCTCACTAAAGATAATCCCCCTTTCCCTCTTCCCTCCCCATCTCCCTCTCCCCTCCATTCCCCTCTCTCTCTCTCCCCCCTCTCACATCCCCCCCTCTTTCTAGCGGGGGTGGGGGGCCGGGAAAGTGAAGGTAGCGCGGGCCCAGCGGGAGTGGCGTGGGCCCAGCAGGGGTGGCGTGGGCCCACGGGGGTCAGTGGGGGTGCCGTAGGTCAGCAGGGTTGACGTGGGCCCAGCGGGGATTAGCGGGGGTGATGTGGGCCCAGCGGGTGTTGCGTGGGCCCAGCAGGGGTGGCGTGGGCCCAGCGGGGGTGGCATGAGCCCAGCGGGAGTTAGCGGGGGTGGCGTGGGCCCAGCTGGGGACAGCGGGGTTGGCGTGGACCCAGAGGGGGTGGCATGGGCCCAGCGGGGGTGGCGTGGGCCCAGCGGTGTTCAGCGGGTGTGGTGTGGGCCCAGCGGGGGTGGCGTGGGCCAAGCGGGAGTTAGCGGGGGTGGCGTGGGCCCAGCTGTGGACAGCGGGGTTGGCGTGGACCCAGCGGAGGTGGCATGGGCCTAGCGGGGGTGGCGTGGGCCCAGCAGAGGTGGCATGGGCCCAGCGGGGGTGGCGTGGGCCCAGCGGGGGTGGCATGAGCCCAGCGGGGGTCAGCAGGGGTGGCGTGGGTGGAAGATGGCTTGGGCCCTGGCGGGGTGATGTGGGCCCAGCGGGTGTTGCGTGGGCCCAGCAGGGGTGGCGTGGGCCCAGCGGGGGTGGCATGAGCCCAGCGGGAGTTAGCGGGGTTGGTGTGGGCCCAGCTGGGGACAGCGGGGTTGGCGTGGACCCAGCGGGGGTGGCGTGGGCCCAGCGGGGGTGGCGTGGGCCCAGCGGTGTTCAGCGGGAGTGGTGTGGGCCCAGCGGGGGTGGCGTGGGCCAAGCGGGAGTTAGCGGGGGTGGCGTGGGCCCAGCTGTGGACAGCGGGGTTGGCGTGGACCCAGCGGAGGTGGCATGGGCCCAGCGGGGGTGGTGTGGGCCCAGCGGGGGTGGCATGGGCCCAGCGGGGGTGGCGTGGGCCCAGCGGGGGTGGCATGGGCCCAGCGGGGGTGGCGTGGGCGGAAGATGGCTTGGGCCCTGGCGGTGGGGGGAGGCGAGGGGAGTGGGCCCCGCCGCAGCAGCATCTGGTGTTGAGGGTTTTTTTAATAGGCAGATGATGGACAAAGGCCAGAGACAAAACGACAGAATGTGTGAGATAAAAGAAATGAAGAGTTGCTAATCGTGACAACATTGTCCTTTGTTTGCTTGGTAATTACCTCCCATGACAGAGCTTGGGATGAGTATCTGTTTGGGAGTCTGGCATCAGGCAAGTAAATTATGTGGCATCTGATTAATCAACGGTGGAAATGTGGGCCTTGGAGAGTTTGTTAATGTTTCACTCAACCTTCCAGTGGATTTGAAGGATCGTGCAAAGGGAGCACTAGAGGTATCTCTCCAATGTCTTGAGTGCTTGCCGTGGGTAGTCCAAATCTACCGTGGCAACAGTATTACAGTCAATCCATTGGAAATACCACAAAAATATGAACAGTGTGCAGTTGCTCATGTACATGAGTGACATTAAGCAATCTAACAATAAAACAATAAAAAGAACAACCAAAGTTATTATTAAAATCTGAAACTCAGTAAAAACGAAAATCAAATGTTTTCACTTCTAAATATCAACAAATATTCCCCAGTTCCTACATTACTTACTACTTACTTACTTCTTTGGATCTACAAGCTCATCTTGGAGACCAACTGTTGTTCTCTTCAACACCGTAGAAAGAAAAGTAGAACAAAAAAAGTACACATCCATATGCATCTGGTTATTCACTAATAGGAATTGTTTTTAACTGCTCAAAGAAGATAATTTGGAAAATATAAAGATGAGGTTCTCAATGGAAAGAGATGTGAAGTAAAGCAAAAAAATAAGATCACCTGAAACTTCAACAAACAGTAGAAAGTGTACTAACAAACTGGCCAATAGATGGAGCCAAATTCCCACCACATCAGCCTGTCGCATCTTGTGGGCTGGTGATAACTTGCCTGCACGTTCAGCACGTTCAGTGATGTCTGCCAAGGGATGTGTACCAAGTGAAGGGGGAGAAATCAGTTATTTAGGATGTTGTGTGTTCCTTCTGGTGTCCGTGAACACCCTGTACGTGCTAATGTCACAGATATTCAATATTATCAAAATCTTTCCAGATATTCCTTCTCCATTTTGGGTAGCCTTGGGTAATGTTACATTATTTCACCGAGACTTTGAGAAGGAAGTGTTTTTCAGTCGCTCTGGCTTATTTTGGGAGTCTGGTATCAAGCATGCATTTGATGCAGCTCACCCAGCAGAGCTAATTGAATATCATCAGTGCCTTGATACCAAAGATCCTGGATCTTTGCTTGATACTGTGATGTTGGCCAGGGAGAGGAGACCACAGTTGCAACCCTATCCTGCTGAAGGTTTGCAGAGACTGCATTGCTCGTACTTCCATTGCTGTGGCTTTGGAGGTTCCTGCTGTAGATCAATCACTACTAGCTGATCTGACCCATGTCTGATTTTTACTGTTGTATACCCGATCCATAATCCTGATCGGGTTTCTACTACCTCATCTAGTGTGCCGGTTAGGCTATTCTTCAGATTCATCTAGGAGCTTGAACCTACAGCAATTATGTGTATTCACTCTATGTGTTCTGCTAATAAAGAACTTATATACGGCAACAACAAAAAAATACGCAGATGTATAAACACTGAGTTGTTCAGCTTCGTATATGTTCTTTATTAGCAGAACACATAGAGAGAATACACATAACTGCTGTAGGTTCAAGCTTCTGGATGAGAAAGAGGGGGGTGGTGTCGGTGGTAGGCGAAGGTCCGAAGGTCAGACAGCTGGCCGGGCTGTCAACCGACGGGGCCCCACAGGCGAGGCGCTGCTACTGCACTGCATGGGCTGCACTACATCGGGAAGCGGCATTCCGACCCGACAGTCACCTCAACCCGAGTAGTAGCAGTCAAATATGGGACAAGGGTGGTCCCGTATGGGACAAACCAATTTAGCCAAATATACGGGATGTCTCGCCTATTACCGGACAGTTGGCAACCCTAGAAAGCACATCTCAGACCTACAGACCCTCAGCATAGGAGCACCGCAGGCCTGCATACTCTCCCCTCTCCTCTACTCTCTCTTCCCCAACGACTGCACCTCCACAGACTCCTCTGTCAAGATTCTCAAGTTTGCGGACAACACAACCCTGATTGGACTGATCCAGGATGCGGAGGAATCTGCCTACAGACAGGAAGTGTCACAGCTGGCGTCCTGGTGCCATCGCAGCAACCTGGAGCTCAATGCTCTTAAGACAGTGGAATTGATTGTAGACTTTAGGAGAGCTCCCCCCACTCACCATCAACAACACCACAGTTCCTTGGAACCATCATCTCCAGGGACCTTAAATGGGAGGCCGCCATCGACTCCACAGACAAAAAGTCCCAACAGAGGATGCAGGCATGGAAATCGCTATCAAAACATGCGGGGGACACAATTTCTTGGCGGCCGTGCGCGTACATGTGCGCACACGCAAGCGCGAGGCTTCGACCGTGGACGGTAACATCGGGAGCTGACCTGGTTGGTGACCGACTCCGAACTCCAGCAACAGCAGCTTTGTCCGCCCCAAATCGTGGGGCTTGAATCGGCCCGTTCACGGGATCTTTCATCGGCCGGCGGGGTCTTCAACATCGGGAGCCTCGATCGCCTCGATGCAGCAGTTTTATTCTAAGCTGCGCCGGGCAATGAAAGGCCCCACAAATGAGCCAATTCAGCCCTTAGAAAGCATCTGATAAAGTCCGGATTACAAAACATGGGAGGGGGGTGGGGGATTGTCCCCCACCACTCAAAGCAGGGGGGGATGCGCCCCCCCCCCCCCCCCCCCGTCCTCCCCCAGGATTTCCGTCCCTGAGAGGATGTACTTCCTGTGGCAGCTGAGAAAACGTAATGTGCCACAGGCAATGATGGTTCAGTTTTATACTGCCATCATAGAGCCTGTCCTCACCTTCTCCATCATGGTCTGGTTTGGCTCAGTCACCAAGCATGACAACCGGAGGCTGCAGGACATCGTTCGATCAGCTGAGAAGGTTGTTGGCAGCAACCTTCCCCCCATCGACAAACTGTACACTGCAAGGGCCAGGAAGCGAGCAGGTAAGATCATCTTTGATCCCTCTCACCCTGGCCATAAACTCTTTGAAGCACTTCCCTCTGGAAGGTGACTCCATCACAGCCAGACATAAAAACAGCTTTTTTTCCCTGCGAGCAGTAGCACTACACAACAGCCAAAAGTATGCAGCCTCTTTTTGCTCTGGTATTTTATTTCATTCTT
The DNA here is from genome assembly GCF_010909765.2 of Amblyraja radiata. NCBI lineage: Eukaryota > Metazoa > Chordata > Chondrichthyes > Rajiformes > Rajidae > Amblyraja > Amblyraja radiata. Next base: position 61,485,034 of record NC_045960.1, read on the forward strand.
CCTGTTTAAATTATAATGTTTTATTTTTAATTATCTAGTGTATATCATGTTATTACTTGCGAGCAAAGCACCAAGGCAAATTCCTTGAATGTATACATATTTGGCTAATAAAAAAAATATTTAATTTATTCAATACATTGTCTCAAAATGATTCTCTATTTTATTGCCTTCATTCCTTGCATAAGATGGCTGCATGGAGCATAATGCACAAGCTAGAAATAGTATTAGTATGTGGAGGGAATCTGAAGATGCTCTAGTACTGGGGCTTCCAAACTTTTCAGCATGTGGGCCACATTATATATTTGGGGGCCGTAGGAAAAAATACAGAAATGTCAGTGTTATAATTTTAATGAACTCAAAAAAGAACTTAAGTAGAACAAATGCAAGCAATTCAAAACAAAACTTGTAGCCATCAACAAAGGTTAAACTTTAAGCTGGGTGAAACTTTAAGAGCGGGTGAATTAATTTATTTACACACACACTTACCGGTTCCCCACCGAGAGGGTTTGTTGTCGGGGGCATGAGTAAACCCTGCCCCCCCCCCACCCAAAACCCTGGCCCTCCTCTCTCTCTCCCCCCACCCACGACAACTCCAACCAAACCCAATGGAGGAAGCAGTGACGCGCCCTAACAGACAGCGACCAATGGAAGCAGGAGAAGCAGCCTCACCCAGGTTACTCTAAATATAAATATTTAAAAGGCTCTGAAGACTACATCCAAACTAGAGATTTCCTATTAATGGAGCGCACAAGTCATTCTGTAGTTAGGTGACCGTCAAGTGGACAAAGAAAGTGAGCGTGAATGCGCATCAGCAATTAACACATCTATGGAATGGCTGTGCGATCAGTTCAATGTATAGGTACAGCATTGATGCAAAATTGCTCAGCATGTGGTATATTCCTCTGGGATTCGATTCCCATGCGGGTTATTTTCAATAGACTTTTGATTTTAGTTTCTTTGCACCCAAATTCCCACATTAATATTTAGGGTAAGCTCCTGCCAAACATCTTCGACAACCACTGCCTTGACACATTCATCTGCAGCAACATCGTCACATATACACCAACCTACAATAAATGCATGGTCATATGATAGCTTTCAGCAGGTTGCTCCGACATAATTTAGCCTTTGGCCCAAAAAACACAACCCGGTCATTGGTCTGCGAATAATTGATATTTTTCCCACAGTCAAAATGTAGGGGAAGAATCTGCCTTTGGTAAAAAAATATCCGAGGGATTTTAAAAACACCTGCAATAATTTGTTATGTTACAGTTGTACAAGATAATTGGGCAGCACGGTGGTGCAGTCTTAAGTTGCTGCCATATAGCGCCAGAGTGCCGGGTTTGTTCCTGACTATGGGTGCTGTCTGTATGGAGTTTGTATGTTCTCCCAGTGACCTGCATGGATTTTCTCTGGGAGCTCTGGTTTCCGCCCTCACTCCATATACTTACAGGTTTGTATATGAAGGAACTACATACGCTGGTTATACACCAAAGATTTGTAGATTAATTGGGTTGGTATAATTGTTCCCAGTGTGTGTGTAGGATAGTGTTAGTGGTGGTGGTGGGGGGTGGAGGCCCCCCACCACCACCACCGTGCGAAGGAACTATTTCCGCACTGTATCTCTAAAGTTTAGAGCAAACTGACATGTAAGTTCCCACGCTACCACAGAACCCGCTAAATAGCCTGCTGCATGGAACGTGTTAAGAGCTTGCTGCGGGCCGGATAAAATCTCGTGGCGGGACGGATCTGGCCCGCGGGCCATAGTTTGGAGACCTCTGCTCTAGTAGTAACATTGTGATCCTCACCCATGACCTGCCCTTACCAGGAGCAAAGCCCAGTATCACTTGTGCAGTGTTATTGTTACCTCCATTGTGAAGTCTCCAATTGAGCTGCCTGCAGATTATGACTGCAGCAAGGTAGTTATTTTTACTTTACCATTCACCTCTGACAGTAGACACCAAGTAGATTATGAAGCAGGCCTTAATTGGTGATGGGGAAACACGAAGATTAAAAAATCTGCATTTTTTTTCTGCTTGATGTACAAATAAAAGGAACCTTGGAAAACATCAGATATCCAACATGTCATTTTACAAAATTCAGAGATATTAAATGCAAAATGTCATAATGTCAACAAATTGCTAATCATTCTCTTTCATTTCTGCAGTGGATTCAAAGTTGAAGAAGGAATTCCTGGAAGAAGCTGAGATCATGAAGCAATTACACCATGAAAGGTTGATCAAGCTTTTAGCTGTCTGCACAGACAGTGAGCCATTTTGCATCGTGACAGAGCTAATGACAAAAGGAAATCTCCACAAATACCTCAAATGTAAATTATTTTCGCATTTCCTCGTGCTCTACATAGACATGAAAGTTGTCTACCCAAATAATTAATTATAGACACATAATGCTGGAGTAACTTTCCGGGACAGGCAGCATCTCTTGAGAGAGGAAATGGGTGACGCTTGGGATCTAAACCCTTCTCGACCCCGAACGTCACCCATTCCTTCTCTCCAGAGATGCTGCCCGTCCCTTTGAGTTACTCCAGCATTTTGTGTCTATCTTTGTTGCAAACCAGCATCTGCAGTTCCTTCCTACACAATTAATTAATCATACAGATCCCAATTACTGTAGGAGCAGGATCAAACTTGATTTGCAGAAAAAAGGGATCCTCTGAAAAAATGGTAATGTTAGCATTGAAATCTATCTCAATAACCTCAAGGGTTACAAACTGGTACTTTCAACTAAGGGCAAATAGTTTTGTACTCTTGTTAGCATGCATCATGACCACACTTGAAACTTCTGTATTTTCCTGATTTGGGACATGTAACTATCTTCTTAAATTAATCTTAGTTAAAAGGGCAGAACTAAGTCAATAGTTAATAGACATTGGACAATAGGTGGAGGAGTAGGACATTCAGCCCTTCGAGCCAGCACTGCCATTCACTGTGATCATGGCTGATCATCCACATTCAGTACCCCGTTCCAGCCTTCTCACCATATCCCCTGACTCCGCTATCTTTAAGAGCTCTATCTAACTCTCTCTTGAAAGCATCCAGAGAATTGGCCTGCACTGCCTTCTGAGGCAGAGAATTCCACAGATTCACAACTCTCTGGATGAAAAGGTTTATCCTCATCTCCGTTCTAAATGGTCTACCCTTTATTCTTAAAACTGTGGCCCCTGGTTCTGGACTCCCCCAACATCGGGAACATGTTGCCTGCCTGTCCAATCCCTTAATAATCTTATATGTTTCAATAAGATCCCCTCTCATCCTTTAAAATTCCAGAGTGTACAAGCCCAGCCGCTCCATTCTATCAAAGTATGACAGTCCCGCCATCCCGGGAATTAATCTCATGAACCTACACTGAACTCCCTCAATAGTAAGAATGTCCTTCCTCAAATTTGGAGACCAAAACTGTACACAATACTCCAGGTGTGGTCTCACTAGGGCCCTGTACAACTGCAGAAGGACCTCTTTGCTCCTATATTCAACTCCTCTTGTTATGAAGGCAAACATGCCATTCGCTTTCTTCACTGCCTGCAGGCTTACTTTCAGTGACTAATGAACAAGGACCCCCAGATCTCGTTGTAATTCCCTTTTTCCCAATTATCCCATTCAGATAATAATCTGCCTTCCTGTAATGGGGCGACCTGAACTACACTCAATACACCAAAGATGGCCTAACCAAAGTTTTATAAAGCTGCAACATACTTGGTGGCCCAACTGACGAAAGCGAGCATATCTAATACCTTCTTTCCCATTCCATCTACTCGTGTTGCCACTTCCAGGGATGGTGTTGGTCTTATTGCTCGGGATAGAATGATGTGATTGTTGTATGCACCCCCACTTGGTGGGTACAGATTGATGGCTGAGTCTCTCCTCAGTTTAGGGGTAGGATTTATAAATGGATTCTGCTAGGAGGCACTGGGAATGATCTCATCCCTTAAGCAGATAGAAGCATGGGAGGCCTTGATTTCAATGATACCTTTTTATCAATAGCAAGGTTGGGCAGAGATCCTATCAGGAGAAGAGAAACCCAGATCCTGTGATATTATTGTCAATCGCTAAAAGGAATCTGCGACTTCACAGTTAAAGGGGGAGGGGTTATTAATTGTTCTGAGATGGCTCCAAGTTCAGACAAAATGTTTCTATGTGCAGCATCAAGGGTATGCTCTTACAAAGCAGCAAGAATAAGCCTGGCATCTGCAAGTTATCCTGTCTTGTATTTATGATGTAGTGGCAGAGGAAAGGAGAAATCAGAATGTGAAGGAGGACAATACCTATATAATTTTGCCTCTAGGTATACGTTAATTGCAAGTCCAGACAGTGTGAATCTAATTCTAACATGAGGCCTCATGATTTATTTTACAGCTCATTCAGAAATAAGGAACCTGGACATTTCACTGCTCAATGGCTTTGCCATACAGGTCTGGAAATTTACATCCTTGCTCATAATAAATGGAAAACAGTTTTAGCTCAGTAACATATGTATGCAGACCTGCTGAAGAAGGAGGGAAGAGGGATTCATGATTGAATGGCGGAGTAGACTTGATGGGCTGAATGGCCTAATACTACTCCTATTCCTTATAACCTTATGAAGAGATTATATTACTCAATAATATTTTGTGTGCAAAGTAAAAATAGTATATTAGTTTAGTGTAAAGACACAATAAGTAGTGGAAGCATTGAGATTTGCGTGAAAACGGTGTAAATTTGACTGCCACATTAAAATACAAATAAATACTGGAAAACCTAGAAGTTTGAAACAAAAAAACAAACCAGATTCATGTAGTCAACTTTTAAGTCCATCCTCAGGACTGGCAGATATCATCATATTACAGGCATCATTCTGGAAACCTCCCCTACTCCCTTTCAAAACCTCCACATCCTTCCTATAACTGAGCAACCAGAACCGCACGCAACACTCCAAATAGATGTTGTTTCCTTTTGTCTAAGTAAAGTGGATGTTGGCCTGATTTCCACTATGAATGGAGGAGGTGTTTCTTTCCTCACTTGCTCTCACTATTGAAGTTTTTTTATTTATTTTTTATTTTTGTTAGAAGTAAGTACAATACTGTGGTACCTCAGTACCTAATACTTGTTGACATATTACATTTCATATACAACTTCTTATTTTTTAATTTAATAGCAAAACAGGAATAAGGAATAAAAGAGTAGAAAAGAAGAGATTGTCATAAGTGGTGCGTGAGATAGAAATATAGTCCAAAAGAAGGAAGATGAAAGAAGAAGTAGAAGGAGAAAGAGACGAAAAAGAGAAAAGAAAAATAGAAGAAGCAAAGGAAAAAGGAGATTGAAAGCTATATACTTATTTTATGTTCCAGGCCACTCGCCACCTGATTCCAAAACATTTTATTTCTATGGTTGTGTTGCACCATATACTTGTAAGAAATCGATAAAAGGAGACCAAATCAATAAGAATTGATCTGCTTTACCTGCTAGAAAGAGTCGCATTTCTTCCAGATATGCCGTTTCTGACATATTTGAAATCCACATTTTGAGCGTTGGTGTTGCCGCATTTTTCCAAAATTTAAGTATGTTTTTTTGCCGTTAATAAACCATAATTAAGTAGAGATTTTTGAAACGTGTTTAGCTTATTCCCATCTTCCATTGATCCAAAGATAATAATTTCTGTATTAGGTTTGAGTCTTCTATTAAATTGTTTTGTAAAAATTTCAAATTTTTCATTCCAAAATGTGTAAAGTTTTATACAGGAGACAAAAGAGTATGTTATAGTGGCATTACTATTGAAGTTAAGGCCATCAGGAAATTACAGTTACTTTGGATTCATGATTACAATTTAGCATTGAATAGTTTTGTGCAGTAGAACTGTGATGCTAAATATTGGATATTAGTAGCTCAGTGGCAATATTTGTAATGTTTATAGATTGCAGAAGGAATGGTCTATCTTGAAGAGAGATGTTGTGTTCATCGGGACCTGCGAACTGAAAACGTCCTCCTTACAGAAATGCTGTGCTGCAAGATTTCTGACTTTGGCCTCGCTCGACTGCTTAAGAGTGATCGGTACTCGATATCGTATGGTAACAGCAACTTTATGTCCAATACCAACACCATTAACTGCCGCTTGTAGCCAGATGCCATTTGGTGCAAAATCCCTTTCCCTGATCTTATTCATTAAACAATTATCAAACTATTAAATGGAAATTGGCAATAATTAGAACAGAGCCCACCCAATTTTCCATCCTTTCAAAACAGAAAGAAAAACACATAATAATAAGAAATAGGATCAGGAGTAGACCATCTGCCTTTCGTGCTAGTTCCAGGTTTCCTCAAGATCACGGCTGATCTGCTCAACTCCATTTCCTTACATATCCCTTAATGCTCAGAAATCTTCTACATCTGTTTTGAATGAACTCAGTGACTGAGTTACTCCAGTGAATTGCCCACATCTTATTCTAATTTGGTGACTCTAGTTTTAGACTCTTCAGCCTGGGAAACCACCTTCTTGCAACCAGCATGCTGATCTCCATACTAATTATGTACTTTTCTGTAAGATCTTCTGTCATTCTTCCAACCTCCAGAATCTACATGCTTAGTATCTTAGTCCCTATATAGCTGGGCCATTGCCTAAGAACCAAACCAAGGTATCATTCACTGCACTAACCTCATGGCAACTATACCCTTTCTTAGATATGGAGATCAAAACTATACATCATACTACATGTCTTTAATAATTGCAATTATTTAATGCAATTCTATTAGTTTAATGCAATTGTATTCAATATTTCATGTAGTAAAGGCTAAAATACCACCTATCTACCTAATTGCCTGTGACACCAGAACATCAATCATTTAAAGATACACCACTTAAAAAGTAGTCAGTCCTGATTTTCAAACTCCAGGTTACCTTTGCTCAAACCTGTTTTTCTATTTTAGGCATTCTATGACTTCATTCTTTATTAGGGATTCCAGCATATTCCCTCGTCCCTGCTGCCTGCCCTTAGCCTCTTAATCTTTCCACAGTGGACTCAGTTCATTATTCTGAATATTAAGGATGCAGTCATAAAGAAATAGTAATGACAGACGTTTCCTTGTGTAATGGTTGCTGGTGTTAGCCGGGTGCAAGGGAATGCAGCAAGTTGAAGTTGTACACGTACTTGTTCATCTATTGATCCTCTCCTTGCCATCTTCTTCCCAATTGTTCAATTATGTTATATTTGCATCATACGATAAAATAGAATGAAAGCCTGTGCTGTGAATACAGTCTTATACCTGGGCCCTGGTACCTGCACTTTCTCTTACACAATGAGGCCCAAATCCCTGCACCCTAACACACTGGGGCCCTGTTTGCTGCACTCTCTCTAATACACCAGAGTCCCCGTTCCCCCACTCCTTCGAACACAATGGGGTCTCAGTTCACATGTTCTCTTTAAACCCACTGAGACTCAGTGTTCCCCTGAAGCAAAGCAGGTTATATGAAAAAATACTTATGCTACTTTACTGTGCATCACCCCCAAAAATAAAAAGATTTTAAAGATATTTTGGAGGATGAATTGAAATATCATACAATAGTCCAGAATATTTGCCCATCCAGTATCACCAAGATCCCGAGTATGCTGAGTTAATGGAGTTTTCTACGGTTTACCCAAGAGTTCTATACAGTCCAAGAAATTTCAGCTGGTTAAATTACTCTAGCACTTTGTGTCTTTTTTGATAAACCAATATCTGCAGTTCCTTGTGTCTAAATTAAAATAGCTTAATATCCTGCCACTTTAAAATGTTATTATTTGTTTCCTATAGATGCAAAAGTCCCAATAAAATGGATGGCACCAGAAATTTTCCACGATCAAAGTTATACCACCAAATCAGACGTCTGGTCTTTTGGAGTCTTGCTGACAGAAATCATTACATATGGTGGAGTCCCATTCCCAGGTATGGCATTTACTTCACCAGTAGAGTTTGGAAATACAACTAGCTCGTGTTATATATTCATGGCTATCGGTTGTGTGCCTGTAAGTGTACGGCATCTTACAGCTCTGTTTTTATTTGAAACAGATAAAAAGAGCCATGAGTTTGTGAAGGATTTAATGGAGGAAGTCACCATCTCTCCGCCCGCTGACTTCCCAGATGACCTTCGTGATATTGTACTTCAGTGCTGGAATCACAGTTCAGAAAAAAGACCAACATTTGAAGAACTTCAAACCATGCTAATGAACTGTAACCCGATGCTAAAAACAGTTGAATTCCTTTCATTAACATAGGACTGCAATGATGAGCACAGTGAAATGTTGTTATGTCACACCGCATGGTGATTTGTACTAAATCACAAACCACCTCTGAAACCTGCATCAATAATCCCAGGAGGTGTCAACCCCAAATGTCCTCAACCCAGAGATGCTGCCTGTCAGTCGAGTTACTTCAGCACTTTGTGGCTTTAGTTTACTAATAATCCCATGCTGGTTTCTTTAATTCAATCTGTAGTCTGCACTTCTTGGAAACAAATTAATATTTTTGTCAGTTTGAAGAAGGGTCCTGAACTGAAACATTGCATTTCCATGTCCTCCACAGATACTGCCTGACCCACTCCAACACTTAGTGTTTATTGCTCAGGTTTCCAGCAACTGCAGTTCCATGTCTTATTGATGGTTTCGTCCTGATCTGCAGCAATTAGAACTGAAAAAAAAATCAAATCACACCAACTAGGTTGGGAATTCTGGGTGCACTTTTATACAGATGATTGTAAATAGGAATTGCAGAGATTATAATGCCTTATTATTTAAGAATTCCTGTCATTCAATTTTATTTGGGAACACAATGGACTGCCATTTGCTACGTGTAGAAGCTTCTGAGAAAACCATTAGATTTCAAAGCATGCTATACATCCATAATTCACTTTGGAATTGTTCTTCCTTATTGGGTTGTATCTAGATGGTGATTTTTGGAAGACCCTCTTCAATGCCTACCACTCAATTGCCATGGAATTGATCCCTTAACCTAATTAACCAGTTCACCTTTACAAGTTCTTCTTTCATGTCCACATAATTGCCCTTAAATGAATTTAAAATATAAATTTTGCACTGTTTCTTTTCTCCCTTAAACTGTGTAAAAATCAATCTTGGTTTAGTAGCTGCTATACAGGAGGTGTCTTCAAGATGAGGTTTGTTATTAGATTACTAGATTATTCCTTTAATAATCCTTTTCAGGAAATTACAGTGCCACGACAGCTTCAAGACAAACATAACACCACGCTTTCATACATAACAAGTTAAAATACGTTAAAATACAAGTTAAAATACAATTAATTTAAAAAAAAGTGCAGTTATTTATGCTCATTATAAAGTCTTATAGCAGCTGGTAAACAGGACTTCCTGTATCTCTCCGTTTTGCACATTGGTGCAATCAGCCTCTGACTGAAGATGCTGCTCTTGATCACCTTCAGGGCATGGAGTGGGTGAGTGGGGTTTGTCATTATAGAACCTAGTTTATTTAGAGTTCTGGCCTCTGCCACCTGCTGGACCGTTCGTTGCTCAGCCCCGACCACTGAGCCGGCCTTCCTGATTAGTTTGTCCAGTCTGTTTTTATCCGCTATTAATTAATCTTTTTACACAATACCAGTTCTAATACAATCTGGTCTCTGATTGTTTCCAGAATGTGCTCTTCTATGAAACTATGAAATACACTATGGACTCTGACACTCTTTTGCACACATGTTTTAAAATCCTCTGTGATCCCATTATTTCTGTCCTGTCAAACTTTATCATTTTAGGAAGATTGTGTTATCTCCCTGTATTACTGCCAGGATCCAGAAACAAGGTACCCAGGCATTTACTTGCTCATTCACTTTTCATCACTTGGGCTGTGTACTTCGTACTCCAGTGCTCAGCTTGCATCACCATGTGGGCTGTTTGCATCATTTCAACTGTTCAATGGTTACCACGAGAAAGATGCCATTCTCTTTGATGTGCAGGCTGCATTTGAAAATGGCAATCATCCTGGATTTAACACCTTCTGAATGGGTAATCTAATTAAGAGTGCAAATAGCAGTATTTCCTAATGAATATCACAATAAGGCTTGATCACAATAGTAGATCGGTTCTTCTTATAAAACTGTCAGACATAGAATATAGCCTGCAGATCTTTCATAAAATTTGCAAAGCTTTCACAAGTCACTCCCAAACACTTAAAAGTAAAAAAATATTAAGAAAACCATATTCTTTGTTTTGCCTTAATGGTATTTATACATACAAGAAGCGGAGATAAAATAACCTTGTCCTATTTCTATTGTGTCGTTTATGCACAAATAAAACCATTGATTTAAAAAAGAAAATTAATTAATAATTATGATAGGACAAATAATATTTTCACATTATGAAAACATACACAATGTTGGGCGGCACGGTGGCGCAGCGGTAGAGTTGCTGCCTTACAGCGAATGCAGCGCCAGAGACCCGAGTTCGATCCCGACTACGGGTGCTGTCTGTACAGAGTTTGTTTGTTCTCCCCGTGACTTGCGTGGGTTTTCACCGAGATCTTCGGTTTCCTCCCACACTCCAAAGACGTACAGGTTTGTAGGTTAATTGGCTTGGTATATGTAAGAAATTGTCCCTAGTGGATGTAGGATGGTGTTAATGTGCGGGGATCACTGGTTGGTGCGGACTCAGTGGGCCGAAGGACCTGTCTCCGCTCTGTATCTCTAAAACTAAAAAAAAACTAAATGTAATTAATTGGGGACTTCCAGCAAACTGAGGCATTAAGTCCAAGTGGGACAAACATCAGCTAACCACAACCACAATGCTAATGCAACTCACATTTTCTGAGTCTGCATCAGAGCAATGTTATGCACACTGCACTGGACATGGTGCAGAAAGAAAACTTCAATTAAACCAAGTTTTTAAAATGGCTATGTGAAAGTGATTTTAAAGCCAAACATACTGTTATTTTACACACAAATACTCTGTATATTTTTCCAGACTTTTTTGTATCTCTATCTTCATTAACAAAATATTTGTAAATATATTGTAAGGAAATAAACTCCAGACAATTTAAGGAGTCAACCTTGTCATTGAATTCTTTGGTTCCACCTATCTATGAATCTAAAAAAACATAATCAGGCAATTTTGTTTCAAGGCTTGGTAGAATATGTTGAGATGTATAGTCCCTGACTAGTCTTGACATAAACAACATTTAAAATTGCGCTAATCTAGATATATGCTATTTGGACTCAGATGTACATGAAAATTTAAATTTGTCTGCATTTGGAGGAGTCACAGTTAAAGCATAGAAACAGACCCTTTGGGCCAACGTGCCCATGTCAACCTAGGTGCAGCATCTACACTACTCTCACCAGCCTGCATTTGGGCCATATCCTTCTTAAGCTTTCCCATCCTTATCCCTAAATACTAATTCACCCATCAGTGAGGAAATGGTGCGGTCTGGGTGAGCTCTTTGTGGGGAGATATTTAGCTCTGGTGAAGGGATGATGAGATCGAGTGAGATGGTGAACTCTGGTTAGGGAGATGGTGAACTCTGGGCATGGCGATGGTGAACCCTGGGTATGGAGATGGTGAACTCTGGGTATGGGGATGGTGAACTCTGGGTATGGGGATGGTGAACTCTGGGTATGGGTATGGTGAACTCTGGGTGAGGCAATGGTGAGCTCTGGGTGGAGGGATGTTGAGCTCATAGTTCCAACCCTCCCCCTGCCAACTTCCTTGCCACTGTTCTCAGTAGCACTGCCCTATTACACGTCTTCACTCCAGTTACATTATTTCAGCTTCTGGTACTCTAGCATTATCTGCAGACAAAAATAAATAGTGACACCAAATCTGGAAAATATAAACTTTATTTCAACAACCAATCATAGCTAATTGAAGTAACAAGAAGGACACTTATGAAACAGTACAATCTGACACCAATTGGTTTGACTTTATAGCTGATGCTCCTTGCACCAATTGTCTTTGTACACATGCCACATTGGAGTATGCAAACTACCCTGTGCAGATCGTAAGCCTCTGATTCAAATGGAAGTACCTACTTCAGACCAGTACATCAGTTTAGTTTAGTTTAGAAATACAGCATGGAAACAAGTCCTTCAGCACACTAAGTCCATACTAACCATCCATCGCCCATTCATATTAGTTCCATGACAGCACACTTTCTCTTCCACTCCCTGTACACTAGTGCCAATTTACAGAGGCCAGAAGGGCGGCAGGTGGCGCAGTGGTAGAGTTGCTGCTTAACAGCCCCCGAGACCTGGGTTCAACCTGACCGGGTGCTTGTATGTACGGAGTTTGTATGTTCTCCCCATGATCTGAGTGTGTTTTCCCCAGGAGCTTCGGTTTCCTTTCACACTCCAAAGGCGTACAGGTTTGTAGGTTAATTGGCTTGGTAGAATTGTAAATTGTCCCCAGTGTGTGTAGGATGTGCGGGGATCGCTGTTCGGCAGGGACTTGGTGGGCCGATTTGCCTGTTTCCGTGCTGTATCTCTAAACTAATTAAGCTACAAACCCATGCATCTTTGGGGATGTAGGAAACTGGAGCACCCAGAGGAAACCCACACAGCCACAGAGAGAATGTGCAAACTTTGCGCAGACAGCACCTGAAGTCAAGATTGAACCCGGGTTTCTGGAGCTGTAAGGTAGCAGCTCTACTGGCTGTGCTGCCGACAGGTGGCTTTCGCTGTATTTCTCAATCCTAAATATGTTCTGTTTAAGTTTCATAGACATTATCCCCGTCCCCCAAGTGTGAAAGGATGACCTCACTCTTTTAGTAAGTTATTACGGTTTTGGAAATTTAACAACCTTTAAAAATTCTTAAGTAAAAGAAAATTTACAATAAAACCGCAGGTGCAGGAAATCTGAAATAAAAACAGAAAATGCTGCAAAAATTCAGCAGATCAGGTACCATCTGTCTAATTAGTTTACGTTTTCAGTTGGAATACACTTCATCTGAACAATCTTTAGTTTTAGCAGAACAACAAATACAAGTCAAGTGATTTCTTCTTATCCTCCAGATACTGCAAGCCTTTCAAACAGTTCCCCACTCTTTCTGCACATATCATGGTTCAGTGAAGACCAAAGGCTTTTCAGGAAACCTCTGCCTCTGTAAACTTATGTATAGCGTGAACTTGAGTAACAATCAAGATTAAATGTGCTCTCATGATCGACATCATTCTACATTCCTAAAATCAGCAAAATGCTCAGTTGGAATTGCACTTTAGTTGCTAAACATTCAAGTAAAAAGCAAGATGAAAATTCAGTGAATTCTGAGAATAATACAAATGTCTGTAATTTTTTATAAACTTCTTGCTTACATCCTGTAATAAATTAGCAACACAAAACTAATATATCACAAAGAAAACTTTCAGCATAAGCAGTTAGAGTTCCATAAAATGGGTCAGATACTGTTTATATAATGTAACATGGAACACGATGAAAATGAAATGCAGATCTATCAATGTTTCATCATTCGGCTGGAGAACCTACACAGCTAGGTAATAGCAAATCCCAATGTGAAGGTTTCAAGATGATAAACTTAGGACGAAAAGCAACTTCAAAGAAATAAACAAATTTTTGCCTAAACCAGCTTGAGATCCTGTGACGAAGCAGCCATCGGAAATGCTGAGAGGGTGTTCAATTAATAAAAAAATCTTTATATACCCACAGTGATTTGTGGAAGGCACTTCTATTGAACATTTCCCGGCATTTCCTTCTGCCAACATTTTGGTTACTGCTGAGTTTTCCGAATTTCAGACCAGTGCATCAGTATAATGGTGGACGTCAAATCCAGCCCTACTTGTAGAAAATCAATACAACAAAAAATGATACTTGCTGATTTTCTTTGAATTGTTTCTAACTATGCACGAATGAATATTTGATTGAAGGTCCTGTGACGAATCAGCTGTTTCTTTCACAAGGTGGGTATTTGTAGCTAAGTAGATTGGTACTGTCCTTCCGTGGCTGTAAAGAAGTCTTCCAGAATACTCTGCAAATAGTCAAATGTTGGTCTGTCTTCTGGAATGTTTTTCCAACAATTCAACATGATATCATAGAGTTCATTTGAGCAGTTGTCTGGGCGAGGCATTCGATAGCCACGCTCTAAACTACGGATAACCTCAGGGTTGCTCATCCCTGCAGAATACAAAAGAACAACCAACGTAACGATTCTATAATTTCATGTGAAAAGAAACTGATGAATGCAATACATGACATGAAAGACCACATACACTTACAGACGGATTTCACATTGTTATTGCCTGTGTGTGATATACACAGCAGAAAAGAGGCGTGATTGGAAAAGGGTTGCAGCCTCCATTTGCCTAGTTAGCACTGTCTTAATCCTGACTTGCATTCCTGGGTCAAGGTTGCTTGCATATCAGCAGCTAGTATCAATCTGACCCAAATGGCTTTCAACCATCAGAGGACTTTTTGTGGTGGGAGGGGATACGAGAGCATGAGGGAGGCTGCCATGCCCATTGCCCTAGGCCGCTAACCTTGTAACATCTGCATATAATCATCTCTTGGAAGTTGACTGCATCTTCACAATTATTAGGGGCTTTAATGAGAGAAATAGACACAAAATGGGATAATGTGAGCAGGGAAATATAATATATATTTGAAAAACAATACAAAGAGAAGGTAGAGAAAGTTCTTTTCAAATATGCATGTCCTCCCAGAACCAATGGCAAAAGAGGAATTCATCTGACATACCAGTGAATGAATAAAGCGATTTGGAAAAATCTCTGGGAATGGGACATATAGACAGAACTGCAACAGGCATGATGGGTTGTAGATGTCATTTCTATCCAATAATGTGCCACATCAAGCACTATTTATTTAGCATTCCAAATTTCATAGAAAGCCAGAGGATACAATGCAGTTAATAATTTTAATATATGGACTGGGAGATCAAAGTAATATGACAAATCATGCAATGCTCTTGGGCAGAAGGGTGTTTTATATTCAGTTGAAACCAACATGACACCACCACAATATTGTGTCACTTCATTAATGGGTCTCTCTAGAAGTGGCATCAATCTGCTCTATGATAGAATATTACAACTGCTTGAAATTATTTCAGAGACTATTTGTAATAGGCACAAGGTTCCAAAAATCCATTACAATCTCCACACTACCTGGATACGGTACTCTCCCATACGTTGTAATTTCTGATAAAAGTACTCCAAAGGACCAGACATCAGACTTGATTGTGAACGTGCCATAATTAATGGCTTCTGGAGCCGTCCACTTGATAGGGAATTTAGCACCTGCAAAGGAAAATGAATAGGGATCAAAGCTTTTTTTTCCAATTTACACTATTTTTCCTTCAATGTCTTAATCATTCATTGATGATTAATGTATGTCCTCTGAGCTAGTGCTAGATAATTAGTACACTCGCAAACCCAAAACTTGTCATTGTTCAAATGTTACAGTGTTGCACTGAGGGTCACTGGGTATCAATCAGTTTGCCCAGTACAGCGAGTGTCATTAATGCAACACCAACCAGTACCCAGCTGGTTCATAGCTCTATAAATTACATGAATCACTAAAACACTGAGCAACTGATCATCCAGTTGATAGATAGTTAGACATGCAGACAGACAGACAGTTAGCTAGTCAGGCAGTCGGACCATCGGACAGACAGAGAGACAGACAGACAGCAAGTCAGACAGAGGGACAGAGGGACAGAGGGACAGACAATTAGCTAGTCAGACAGACAGACCATCAGACAGACAGAGAGAGAGACAGACAGACAGCTAGGCAGACAGAGAAACAGAGAGACTGACAGACAAAGAGACAGACATACAGCTAGTCAAAAACAGACAGTTAGCTAGTCAGACATTCAGACCATCAGGCAGACATACAGTCAGACCATCAGACACAGAGACAGACACACAACGAGTCAGACAGAGACAGACAAAGACAGACAGAGACAGACAGAGACAGAGAGAGACAGACAGAGACAGACAGAGACAGACAAAGACAGACAGAGACAGACAGAGACAGGCAGAGAGAGACAGAGAGAGACAGAGAGAGACAGAGAGAGACAGAGAGAGACAGACAGACAGCTAGTCAGACCGACAGTCAGCTAGTCAGACCGACAGTCAGCTAGTCAGACAGACAGACAAATAGATAGACAAATAAAAAGCTTATCTTTAAATATATACTTTTTCCCTTCATTAGAATGTTGTGTATTTTCCGAAAACACTACTTCAACCAGAGACCAACATAAAGTAACCAAATGCATTAAACTTGCTCTGGTTTCCTCCAACATCTCAAACATGAGCTCATTGGTTAACAGAAGCAAAGGAGAGTTTGGGCCTTTGAGAGAGAATACGTTGCAGAGTAACAGAGGAAAGGGGAATGGGAATGAGATTGATGGATTACTCTACTGGGAGCAGGAAGGAATACGATGGACTGAAAGGCCTCATTCTGTGCCATAATAATATGTATGTAAATAATGATAATAGTTTCTTCTGGATTAATAGCATGGTGAAGATCATGTCCTTTGTCCATCTTGGACAAATTGAATCCACACTGTGATTCAAGGAGAAGCTCTTCAGTGACTGGGACGAATTCATAAGTTCATGTTCATATGTGATAGAAACATAGAAACATAGAAATTAGGTGCAGGAGTAGGCCATTCGGCCCTTCGAGCCTGCACCGCCATTCAATATGATCATGGCTGATCATCCAACTCAGTATCCCGTACCTGCCTTCTCTCCATACCCTCTGATCCCCTTAGCCACAAGGGCCACATCTAACTCCCTCTTAAATATAGCCAATGAACTGGCCTCGACTACCCTCTGTGGCAGGGAGTTCCAGAGATTCACCACTCTCTGTGTGAAAAAAGTTCTTCTCATCTCGGTTTTAAAGGATTTCCCCCTTATCCTTAAGCTGTGACCCCTTGTCCTGGACTTCCCCAACATCGGGAGCAATCTTCCTGCATCTAGCCTGTCCAACCCCTTAAGAATTTTGTAAGTTTCTATAAGATCCCCTCTCAATCTCCTAAATTCTAGAGAGTATAAACCAAGTCTATCCAGTCTTTCTTCATAAGACAGTCCTGACATCCCAGGAATCAGTCTGGTGAACCTTCTCTGCACTCCCTCTATGGCAATAATGTCCTTCCTCAGATTTGGAGACCAAAACTGTACGCAATACTCCAGGTGTGGTCTCACCAAGACCCTGTACAACTGCAGTAGAACCTCCCTGCTCCTATACTCAAATCCTTTTGCTATGAAAGCTAACATACCATTCGCTTTCTTCACTGCCTGCTGCACCTGCATGCCCACTTTCAATGACTGGTGTACCATGACACCCAGGTCTCGCTGCATCTCCCCTTTTCCTAGTCGGCCACCATTTAGATAATAGTCTGCTTTCCCGTTTTTGCCACCAAAATGGATAACCTCACATTTATCCACATTATACTGCATCTGCCAAACATTTGCCCACTCACCCAGCCTATCCAAGTCACCTTGCAGTCTCCTAGCATCCTCCTCACAGCTAACACTGCCCCCCAGCTTAGTGTCATCCGCAAACTTGGAGATATTGCCTTCAATTCCCTCATCCAGATCATTAATATATATTGTAAATAGCTGGGGTCCCAGCACTGAGCCTTGCGGTACCCCACTAGTCACTGCTGCCATTGTGAAAAGGACCCGTTTACTCCTACTCTTTGCTTCCTGTTTGCCAGCCAGTTCTCTATCCACATCAATACTGAACCCCCAATGCCGTGTGCTTTAAGTTTGTAAACTAATCTCTTATGTGGGACCTTGTTGAAAGCCTTCTGGAAGTCCAGATACACCACATCCACTGGTTCTCCCCTATCCACGCTACTAGTTACATCCTCGAAACATTCTATAAGATTCGTCAGACATGATTTACCTTTTGTAAATCCATGCTGACTTTGTCCAATGATTTCACCACTTTCCAAATGTGCTGCTATCCCATCTTTAATAACTGACTCTAGCAGTTTCCCCACTACCGATGTTAGACTAATTGGTCTGTAATTCCCCGTTTTCTCTCTCCCTCCCTTCTTAAAAAGTGGGGTTACGTTTGCTACCCGCCAATCCTCAGGAACTACTCCAGAATCTAAAGAGTTTTGAAAGATTATTACTAATGCATCCACTATTTCTGGAGCTACTTCCTTAAGTACTCTGGGATGCAGCCTATCTGGCCCTGGGGATTTATCGGCCTTTAATCCATTTAATTTACCCAACACCACTTCCCGGCTAACCTGGATTTCACTCAATTCCTCCAACTCCTTTGACCCGCGGTCCCCTGCTATTTCCGGCAGATTATTTATGTCTTCCTTAGTGAAGACGGAACCAAAGTAGTTATTCAATTGGTCCGCCATATCCTTGTTCCCCATGATCAACTCACCCGTTTCTGACTGCAAGGGACCTACATTTGTTTTAACTAATCTCTTTCTTTTCACATATCTATAAAAACTTTTGCAGTCAGTTTTTATGTTCCCTGCCAGTTTTCTTTCATAATCTATTTTTCCTTTTCTAATTAAGCCCTTTGTCCTCCTCTGCTGGTCTCTGAATTTCTCCCAGTCCTCCGGTATGCTGCTTTTTCTGGCTAATTTGTACGCATCATCCTTCGCTTTGATACTATCCCTGATTTCCCTTGTTATCCACGGATGCACTACCTTCCCTGATTTATTCTTTTGCCAAACTGGGATGAACAATTTTTGTAGTTCATCCATGCAGTCTTTAAATGTCTTCCATTGCATATCCACCGTCAACCCTTTTAGAATTAATTGCCAGTCAATCTTGGCCAATTCACGTCTCATACCCTCAAAGTTACCTTTCTTTAAGTTCAGAACCATTGTTTCTGAATTAACAATGTCACTTTCCATCCTAATGAAGAACTCAACCATATTATGGTCACTCTTGCCCAAGGGGGCACGTACAACAAGACTGCTAACTAACCCTTCCTCATTACTCAATACCCAGTCTAAAATAGCCTGCTCTCTCGTTGGTTCCTGTACATGTTGATTTAGATAACTATCCCGCATACATTCCAAAAAATCCTCTTCCTCAGCACCCCTGCCAATTTGATTCACCCAATCTATATGTAGATTGAAGTCACCCATTATAACGGTTTTGCCTTTGTCGCACGCATTTCTAATTTCCTGTTTGATACCATCTCCAACTTCACTACTACTGTTAGGTGGCCTGTACACAGCACCCACCAGCGTTTTCTGCCCCTTAGTGTTTCGCAGCTCAACCCATACCGATTCCACATCCTGCAAACTAGTGATCGGAGCAGAATTAGGCCATTTGGCCCATCGAGTCTACTCCACCTATCAATCATGGACTGCTGAATACATTTGGTAAGATCTTTCCTCAGGTAGACAGAAAAGAGATCCAACTGTTCATGTAGCAACCTAATTTGCCCCCTGTCTTGAAGATAGTTACGATGACAGGTCCTATGAGGTCTATTCTATGAGGTCCTATGAAATGGTCTCTTCTTCCTGAATGAGAGAACTGAGGTGTAGGTTTGTGGCACTGAAAAATAACACATGGACCAATATGAAAATGAAACAGCTCGGCCACTGTTGCAAAATCCTTTGACTTAATAGAAGTGGAGCTACAAGGCTAAAAGGCCTCTGAAACAGAAAGAGTGCCAAGTGTATCATGGCATTCAGCTCATGCAAAGGTAGGCACATTTACCTCATCAAGAATGTGTAGCTGACCAACAAAGACTTACCTTCACGTGCCGTGTATTCATGATCTATAAGTCGGGCAAGACCAAAATCTGCAATCTTGCAGGCCAATGATTCTGACACCAATATATTAGCAGCACGCAGATCCCTGTGAATGTACTTCATCTGTTCGATATACGCCATCCCCTCTGCAATCTGAAATATACACATTCAGCATGTCACATTTGCCAGTACATAGATATTTGAATAATTTGCACTCTATGCTTTTCATGACTTGCTGTTAGACTTGGCATATACAGCTGACCCCTCTCTCTACATCATTCTCAGTACATTCTCCTTCAATTGCATTCACTGCTGAGAGACTAGAACTACACCGGCAAGTTGAACACTGCAATTCTGTCAGATGATTTCTTCACTGAGAAGTCTAATCAAAGTTCGATTCCCTGTGGTAGTCAAAGACTATTCCTGCCGTGTTTATGTGAGAAGTCATTGGAATGCAGTAATAGTTTTTTTCCCTACAGATTCTTTTGTACGAATTTGTAAGACCATCAATGGTGTTCATATTTTTGGTGTATCCATGATTCTGTTTGTTGTGTCTGCTTCAGCAAAAACAAGATCTACCTCTAACTCACAGCCAAGATTCTTCTTCGGCTTCTTCCAGAGTTTTTCAAACAAGTTGACTTAAGTAATCACTTTTACAATCTTCAACTGTGCCTCAGCATTCCTGACCACTTCCTTCACTGCAAAAGCATTAAGGGTTCTAAATAGAGTGTTTCACCAGTTTTAAATTAATTCTTAATAATAATTCCAGTGCGTCATCTACGTTCCTTTTAAGGACAACATTTTTTTTCAATGAAACAACTATCCAGGCATGCTACTTCCTTTTCACACAAGGAATCCAGTTGATCCGTTTCTTCTCTCAACTGCATCTATGGCCCATTCCTCTGAGAGTTGTTGCTCGAGCTCGGTCTCAGCACTGTGCCTCCTTCATCCACAGAGACAAAGCAAGCAAATGCTATTGATGAGTATACTTACCCAACATCCACAGGTAAGCAAAATTGTCTTACATAGAATTAATAGACCTAGAGTGCTGCTTTAAAATCTTTTCTTCCCAAAAGAAAGGTGCCTAGCTTCCACTCAGCATCATGCAAGGTGGCACGCTTGTGAAACCAGAGAATAATGTATTACAGATGCAACCCAAAGCAGGGGTACTCCTCGGGGGTTTAAAGAGAAGATTAGACAATGGGTCTTTAAGCTTTTGGATTGATCGATGGAGAGGACAAAAAAGGAAAGCACAAAAAGCTGGAATTAATGGATTTATTGGGTTGCACAGTAATGGCCAGTTAGGAAAACAATTAAGTCACGGTGATGGATGAAGGTCTCATTGGAAAATGCAAGGCAAAAGAAGGCAGTGTTGTGTTGGATTGGGAGCAAAGTTAGAGGCATCCTGTGAGGGCTGAGTAGGATACCCAGGTTGAAAACACCCTGGCTATGTCTGGACCGAGTCCTGTTAGTCTCTTCAGACCGAAGACACTTTGCATTTGCATGAATTTCTATTTTTGCTTTTTGTGTGTTGCTCAAACCTCATTGTGGCTTTTTCTAACAGCATCCTGGCAGAGCGACTGTCTTTCAACTTCTTTGCTGCAAATGTTATATTATCAGTTTAAGTCCAAAATTTGTAGTGACTTATCTTGGATCATAAAATCTTAGCCTGGGCTTGCATGGATGTTCCATTGTCACAGTAAGCAATTTGTGAATACAATGGAGTTCCACATTTTGAACTGCCAGCACTGAGATGTCTGCCACTCCATACAACTACCACAAATTACTCCAATCGATAACTGCAGTATTTCATTTCCTCAACGCAGGTCAATTTAAAAAAAAATCTGCTTATCACAGTGGAAAATAGAAGCAATGAATTCATTTCCTTTACAGATTTCAAAGCAGATAAGAGGTAAAAGTAAAGCAATAACAACATTCTCTGATAGGCCACTTATCTTCCTAAATTTGCATCTTCTCTTGCCAAGAGCTTGTGCCTAATTTTAGCAACAGTGCAAACTATACATAGCTTAACCTTTTTTTCGTATATATAGGTCAAAAGATTTTCAAAAGAAGTTTGAAATTAATCAACTATGTCTTTTCGTAGATTCAGAAAAGGCTGTAAATTTTTTTTTTTCATCAAGATTTCACACTTGCTTGATTCAGACGATTGTAGGGGTCTATCTCACTCCAAGCCTCTACCATCTGAGATGACTAACAGCTGTAAAAGATCATTGATATAAACTGGCTCTCACCCTAACCCACCGCCCCCAGAGACTGGCAACAGCTGTAACATGTTGCACATGTGAACTATATTAAATGTTAGGTTAAAGGAAAGTTTTTGCTCAAATGGCAGCGTTCTGACTTCAGGGAATGACTGTAAAGATGATGATCATGTATTAAACCTGTGAAGCAGGAGAACAGCCATGAAAAAATATTGAGGCCAGGAAACATTTACCTTCTTGACACAAAAAACCCCACAAATAACAAGAACCTATCAAAATATTTAGTTCTCGCTTTTTTTTATTTGTGTTGTGGGGTCCATTTGTCTACCAATACAATCATCTATTTCTGACCATATTCCATGGTGTGTTCCCTTTCATGTCAAATTACATTTTGTTTAGTTTATTGGATTGAAGCCTTTATTGTGTGCTAACCAGTCACCAGAAAGACAATTTATTGCTTTTATTTACATTTATCGCTTGCTTAGTGGGATGTTAGACCCAGCAATGCAACCTAATCCCTGAATTGCTGCCTCCAAATTGCTTTTCACACAGTAGTTACCTCACAGTTTTTACGTGCCCTTAACCAGAAGAAACCCACTTTGGTTAATGTTTCCATTGCATCAATACAAACAGGACTGAAGGACCAGCACGCCAAACGTACACTGCATTTGGCCACATGAAAGGGTCTAGACCCCTTGTTTTAACTTGTGGTACTTGACATTTCCATATGGTGAAACATTCAATTGTTGTCAATATCGAAGTTTTTAATAAACTCTGACAAAGGTCAACACATTGAAACGATAACCATCTCTGCACAAATACAGCCTGTGGTCCCATCCCATTTTGCATTAATAATTCCAGCAAGTGTTGTGCTTTTTAATTTTTATTTATTATTTGCAAGCACATTTTCAAGGATAATCCAAACCAAAAGGAGAAAATGCTAGAGAAGCTCAGCAGTCCAGGCAGCATCTGCAAAAAAAGAGTTGACTGTTTCTCTCTGGCCAAGATGTGGCTATTCTAACCAAGTGTTCCCACCTTGCAGGAGCTCTTCTCTACTGGACCATGAGAGTATGTACATATAAGACTCTAACTGATGGTTTTGGCTTACCTAAGGTTTACGGCAGGTCCACCAGAAAGGTTTTACTTTGACATAGCATTCAGTTTTTATCAGAGCCCTGCTTTCCCCAGCATGGTCATCATCACAGGTCAGAGAGCACCAAGTTTGCAAAGAATCATAGGTAGACACAAAATGTTGGAGTAACTCAGCGGGACAGGCAGCATCTCTGGAAAGGAGGAATGGGTGACGTTTCGGGTCGAGGCCCTTTTTCAGACTGATGTCAGGGGAGTGGGAGGGACAGAGATAGAATGTAGTCTGAAACAGTAAGACTGATGGAGAACTGGGAAGGGGGAGGGGATGGGGAGAAACGGAAAGCAAGGGCTATTTGAAGTTAGAGAAGGCAATGTTCATACTGCTGGGGGTGTAGTAAGCAAAAGATGATGTACTGTTCCTCCAATTTGCGCTGGGCCTCACTCTGACAATGGAGGAGGCCCAGGACAGAAAGGTCAGATTGGGAATGGGAGGGGGAGTTAAAGTGCTGAGTAACCGGGAGGTCAGGTAGGTTAAGGTGGACTAAGCGGAGGTGTTCAGCAAAACGATCGCCGAGCCTGCGCTTGGTCTCACCGATGTACAGAAGTTGACACCTGGAACAGCGGATACAGTAGATGAGGTTGGAGGAGGTGCAAATGAACCTCTGCCTCACCTGAAAAGACTGTCGGGTTCCTGGGATGGAGTCGAGGGGGGAGGCAAAGGGACAGGTGTTGCATCTCCTGTGGTTGCAGGGGAAAATACCTGGGGAGGGGGTAGTTTGGGTGGGAAGGGACCAGTTGACCAGGGAGTTGCGGAGGGAACGGTCTCTGCGGAAAGCAGAAAGGGGTGGAGGGTCAATGGAAAAAAACAATTGTTTGGTTTGTTGGGGATTTCTGTCAGCAATTGTTGCCACTTGGAAGAATAAGGAATGAAAAGCTATTATTTTTACTAGATCCATTTTCTTTTGCATTGATATGAGATGAAATGACAGGTCTCTGGGAAAAGGCAAGGACATGGTGTACACCACGGATAGGTGAACTAACTGGGATAATTATTGCAATATTATCCTCTGATACCAACCAGACTATTCTTTCCATCACATGGTCTCCTTCATATCTACCAATGATTCACAGTATCGCACTAAAGTGTCAACAAAAACTAAAGGTGTCCTGGTACAGCCTGAGACAGTCACTTGCTAGGAGTGGCATTCGCAGCAAATCAAAGGAAGCAGCAAAAAAAAAAAAAAAAAAAATTGAAAGTAGAAAATAATCCCAGAAAACCCACCTGGGCCGACATGTCAATTAATTTTGGCAACATAATCTTAAGTCCTTCATCGGTCTTTAGAAAATCCAGCAAACTACCTGCAGGAGAATAAAATGAACAGTCAAATCTTGTTCAACCCATTACCAATCTTGAAGAATATAAAGCAGGGTAAGACATTCCACGCACTAGCTCTTATTTTGTCAATGCATAAGGTGTGGAGTGCGAGTTTTATTCATTACAAATATTATATGGTCATCTGTAAAACAAAATATCATCAAACAGTAATAAAACAAATACTTGCATTGCTTAGGATTTCAGTTACTCCCAACCAACCAGGATTTTGGGTACAACCCTTCTACCTACATTCATTCTTCTAGCTTCACAACTCTCCAAACTTTTTGTCCCACCTGCTGTCTTTTCATCTCTGACCTCTGTCCACCATCAACCTCCCCCCTCCCCCCTCTCCCTTCACATGTATTAAGCTATCATCTCCCAGGCTTTGTCATGCCCCTCCTCTCCCAGCTTTCTCCCCCCCCCCCCCTCCCCTCCAGACAATCAGTCTAAAGAAGGGTCCTGACCTGAAACGTCACCTATCCAAGTTTACCTATTCCAGAGATGCTGCCTGACCTGCTGTTACTCCATCATTTTGTTTCTTTTTTCATAAACCTGCATCTGAAGAAGGGGCTCGACCCAAAGCGTCACCCATTCCTTCTCTCCAGAGATGCCTTCCGTCTCGCTGAGTTACTCCAGCTTGTTGTGTCTATCTTTGGTTTAAACCAGCATCTGCAGTTCCTTCCTACACATTTTGTTTGCAGTTCCATGTATCCACTGTCATTGCTGTACCTTTTGACATATATTCAGTCACAATAAGTATAGGTTCCTTTGTCACAACTGCGTACAGCTGCACCAGCTTGTCATGTTGAATTGTCTTCATAATGTTAGCTTCTTCCAGGAAAGCCTGTGGAGACATGCTCCCCTCCTTCAGCATTTTGACAGCAACCTTAGTCTTGTCCTTATAGTAACCTGTATAAAGGATTTTTAAAAATCAGTAATGAAAATCAAATTTCCTATTGTAAAACTGTTTATTGCCATCCATACAATTCACAGAGAGTTTTTGAATCATCTCCTTTAAACATTACACAAACAAATGCACGTCTTGTCAAAATAGTACACAGCCTTTAAGACTGACATAGAGCAATACACAATCACCCCTTGATTCGAAATAATCCTGATCAGAGTCAGTGCTGGATTTACCTAAAGGCTTGGCAGGCTGAAGCCTAGGGCCTTAAAATCTAGGGGGCCTCCGGCCAAGGTGCATAATATTTTTGACATTGTCATAGGCTTTTCTTTCATATGCTGTCACAATGCACTGTGGTCTCTAAACAACCCTTCAGTAATTTTCCTTTCCCTCCATTTCAGAATAATACTGTTTTAAGCCAATAACTCGACACTAGCACTGGCAATAAATACATTTTTTAAAAGCGCAGCTTTCCAGCCCCTTATCTCATTGGCCACGCTCAGCTGCACATCGGTGTCAATCTGGAGGCACCGGGGTCCGGCAAACATTCACACGTGCTCCGGTAAGCAGTGATGGTGAGTGCAGGGAACATCTTTGGATACTTGCAGGCTTCAAAAGTCAAAACTCAGGGGTAAGTAGGAAAGTGCAAAGATATTTGAACTAGGAAGTTGGCAAGGAGCAATGCTAGGGGTAGAGCTGATAATCGTTGTTAGAAACCTACTGTGTAGTGCTGTGGCTGCCACTGTCAGGTTAGTAATAAAACTAAGCTTATTTGTAGCATCTTTGTTAACAATAGGAAAAAGCTTACTCGTTTTGTAAACGGTTTTTGTAAACTTACAATTTTATTTTCCTAAAAATTCCTGCTTATTCCACAAAATGTTTACAAAAGTTTACAAAAGTTTTTCAGTGTTAATTTTTGCATTAATGCATTTTTTTTCAATCACTACGGTATTTAACTATAACATTTTATGTCCTTTAGAGAAGAAATTGCGAAATTTTAAACACCCGTCATCATCCTTGGCTTTACTCAAATTATTTAAAACATTCTTGCATCTTCCTCTAGTCGTGGGGGTTGGGGATTGGGGGGGGCCTCACAAGTGGAATAGCCTAGGGCCTCTCTTCATCTAAATCCGGCACTGATCAGAGTCAACGTTTGTGCTCCATGCTTCTTTAAGGGATGCAAACAAGACGAGTGTCTAGTCTCAATAAGTCCAACGTTGGAAATCCAGAAATTGAAAATGTCCATAAAGAGTAAATTAAGCAGAGATTTCGGAAATCATCTGGGTGGTAAAATGTGGAGTAGAAGTTTAGTTTCGTTCATTTAGTTTAGAGATACAGCACGGAAACAGGTCTTCCAGTCCACTGATCACTGACCAGTGATTCCCGCACATTAACACTATCCTACACATACTAGGAACAAGTTACATTTATACCAAGCCAATTAACCTACAAACCTGTACATCTTTGGAGTGTGGGAGGAACCAAGTGATTTCGGAGAAAACCCACGCGGTCACGGGGAGAACATACAAACTCCGTACAGACAGCACCCGTAGTTGGGATCGAACCCAGGACTCTGGCACTGCAGGACAGCAACACCACCGCTGCACCACCATGTCACCCTTTAGTTTGGTGTACCGAGGTGCAGTAAAAGCTTTTGTTTGCGCGTTATCCATTGAGATTCTAAGATTTGTAAAAAGTACAATGTAAATTGTATAGATTTGAGCAGAGCTTAAAAGAACTGCAACAAATCTAGTCAGTGCTAAATCTGACCCGGGAGTACCCAGCATATTCATGAGGCAAACAGAACCAACAAACTATGACAAATAAAATTTACAGAATTATTTAAAATTATGTAGAATATACAGCACATAACAGGCCACAAGTCTTCCTTGATTCTACCTCCATTTCCTCAGCTTTTCAAATGTTTTCATTTCCTTGTCACTCAAATAATCGCTACTTTCTTTCTGAAAGCAGTAATTTATCTTAACTTTTCCTGACATTAGCAAGGTCTATAATTTACCGTAACTGAGAATCGAAAAATTGGCATGATGTAATGTGTAGGAAGGAACTGCAGATGCTGGTTTGCACCAAAGATAGACACAAAATGCTGGACTAACTCTGGGTCAGGCAGCATCGCTGGAGAAAATGAATAGGTCATGTTTCAGGTTGGTTTCTGCAGTCTGAAGAAGGATCTCGACCCGAAACGTCACCTAGTCCTTTTGTCCAGGTATACTGCCTGACCCGCTGAGTTTCTCCAGCATTTTGTGTCTATCTTTAGCATGCCAAACGTCGGAAATAAAAGACAAAAAATGCTGGAAATACTGTCAGACAGCATCGGTGGAAAGAGAAACAGTTCACATTTCAGGATGAAGACCAGTTCTGGCGAAGGCTCTTTAATCTAACATTAACTGTGCTTCTCTTTATACAGATGCTCCCTGTCCCATTGAGTATTTCCATCATTTTCTGCTTTATTCTGTTATCTAGTTTTTTAGCCATTCCCTAAGTAAATACATTTACCGTACCTTTCATTAAATACTTACAATAGACAATAGGTGCGGGAGTGGGCCATTCGGCCCTTCGAGCCAGCACCGCCATTCACTGTGATCATGGCTGATCATCCACAATCAGTACCCCGTGCCTGCCTTCTCCCCATATGCCTTGACTCCGCTATCTTTAAGAGCACTATCTAACTATCTCTTGAAAGCATCCATATAATTGGCCTCCACTGCCTTTTGAGACAGAGAACTCCACAGATTCACAACTCTCTGGTTGAAAAAGTTTTTCCTCATCTCCGCTCTAAATGGCCAATCCCTTATCCTTAAACTGTGGCCCCTAGTTCTGGACTCCCCCAACATCAGGAACATGTTTCCTGCCTCTAGCGTGCCCAATCCTTTAATAATCTTATATGTTTCAATAAGATCTTCTCTCATCCTTCTAAATTCCAGTGTATACAAGCCCAGTCGCTCCATTCTTTTAACATTTGACAGTCCTGCCATCCCGGAAATTAACCTCGTGAACCTATGGCACACTGGCTCAAAAGCAAGAATGTCCTTCCTCAAATTTGGAGAGAAAAACTGCACACAATACTCCAGATGTGATCTCACTAGGGCCCTATACAACTGCAGAAGGACCTCTTTGCTCCTATATTCGATTCCTCTTGTTATGAAGGCCAAGTTACCATTCGCTTTCTTCACTGCCTGCGGTACCTGCATGCTTACTTTCATAGACTGATGTACGAGGACACCCAGATCCCGTTGTACTTCCCCTTTTCCCAACTTGACGCCATTCAGATAATAATCTGTTTTCCTGTTCTTGCCACCAAAGTGGATAACTTCACATTTATCCACATTAAACTGCATCTCCCATGCATCTGCCCACTCAGCCAACCTATCCAAGTCACCCTGCATTCTCATAGCGTCCTCCTCACAGTTCACACTGCCACCCAGCTTTGAGTCATCTGCAAATTTGCTAATGTTACTTTTAATCCCTTCATCTAAATCATTAATGTATATTGTAAATAGCTGTGGTCCCAGCACCGCGCCTTGCGGTACCCCACTAGTCACTGCCTGCCATTCTGAAAGGGACCCGCTAATTCCTATTCTTTGTTTCCTGTCTGCCAACCAATTTTCTATCCATGTCAGTACCCTACCCCCAATACCATGTGCTCCAATTTTGCCCACTAACCTCCTATGTGGGACCTTATCAAATGCTTTCTGAAGGTACAGTACATCCACTGGCTCTCCCTTGACCATTTTTCTAGTTACATCTTCAAAACATTCCAGAAGATTAGTTAAGCCTGATTTCCCCTTCGTAAATCCATGCTGACTCGGACCGATCCTGTTACTAATTTTCCAAATGTGCGGCTATTTCATCTTTTATAATTGACTCCAGCATCTTCCTAACCACTGATGTCAGGCTCACTGATCTATAATTCCCTGTTTTTTCTCTCCCTCCTTTCTTAAAAAGTGAGATAACATTAGCTACCCTCCAATCCACAGGAACTGATCCTGAATCTACAGAACATTGGAAAATGATCACCAATGCGTCCACGATTTCTAATACCCTGGGATGCAGACCATCAGGCCCTGGGGATTTATCAGCTTTCAGTCCCATCAGTCTATCCAACATAATTTCCTGCCTAATGTGAATTTCCTTCAGTCCTCTGGCCACTAGTATATCTGGGAAGATTGTTTGTGTTTTCCTTAGTGAAGACAGATCCAAAGTACCTGTTCAACTCGTCTGCCATTTCCTTCTGCCATTTATTCCCCGTAATAAATTCACCTGCTTCTGTCTTCAAGGCTCCAACTTTGATCTTAACTAATTTTTTCCTCCACATACCTAACAAAGCTTTTACAATCCTCCTTTATATTCTTGGCTAGCTTACCTAAGCTTGGCGCTAGGACCACAGCTATTTACAATATACATTAATGATTATGATACCTTCATACCTAATCTTTTCTCCCTGTATTGCCTTTTTAGTTATCTTTTGTTGCTCTTTAAAATTTTACCAATCCTCTGGCTTCACGTTCATCTTTGCTATGTTACACTTCTCTTATATTTTTATACAGTCCTTGACTTCCCTTGTCAGCCACGGTCACCTCTTACTCCCCTTAGAATCTTTCTTCTTCTTTGAAATGAACTGATCCAGCACCTTCTGTATTATTCCCAGAAATACCTGCCATTGTCATCCCTGCTAGGGTATCCTTCCAGTCAACTTTTGCCAGCCCCTCCCTCATGGCTCCATAGTCCCCTTTATTCAACTGTAATACTGACACCTCCGATTTACCCTTCTCCCTCTCAAATTGTAGATTAAAACTTATCATATTATGGTCACTACCTCCTAATGGCTCCTTTACCTCGAGCTCCCTTATCAAATCCGGTTCATTACACAACACTAAATCCAGAATTGCCTTCTCCCTGGTGGGCTCCTGTACAAGCTGCTCTAAGAATCCATCTCAGAGGCACTCCACAAACTTCCTTTCTTGGGGTGCACTACCTACCTGATTTTTCCCAGTCTACCTGCATGTTGAAATCTCCCATAACCACTGTAGCATTACCTTTGCGACATGCCAATTTTAACTCTTGATTCAACTTGCACCCTATATCCAGGCTACTGTTTGGGGCCTGTAGATAACTCCCATTAGGATCTTTTTACCCATACAATTCCTCAGTTCTATCCTGATTCTATGTCACCCCTCGCAAGGGCCTGAATTTCAATCCTCACCAACAGAGCTGCCCCACCCTCTCTGCCTACCTGTCTGTCTTTTCGATAGGACGTCTACCTCTGAATACTCAGTACCCAGCCCTGGTCCACTTGCAGCCATGTCTCTGTAATTCCCACAACATCATACTTGCCAATTTATAACTGAGCCTCAAGCTCATCCACTTTATTTCTAATACTTCGTGCATTCATATCACTTTTCACATCAAACTATTTTTTCTGCATGTTCCACAGTGTTCCTCTGGCATTTTTGCAGTATAAGTTGCATAGATGTGGTCAGTACACCAAGTTCTGTCCAAGTTTGGACCAGGCTGACCTATACTAGTGCTATATTATTTCATTACATTTAGATTCAAAACCATACAACTACATTCAATTACTTTTTTTTTCACATTTCAGTTGCTATGGTATCAATTTTAGTGATTTATTAACCTGTATCCCTGCGCCACAAGTGTCCTCTTTATTTCCTAAGATGCATGTTACAGCTTTAGTTTTCCTATCACAAGGTGTATCACCTCACATAATTATGTGCTAATACAAATTTGCCATTTAAATACTCAGTGTGTATTCTATAATGTCGCATTCCTCCACAATTAGCTATAGCATATGATAATAAACTGAGATTATAACATTCCTAAAATAAATTATGAATATAATAGCCATGGTCTGGTACGAATGGGTGATGGTTTAACAGGAGATTTTAAGTTAGGGAATGGGCAGGAGAGTATTGCAAAGCTTCAGAACAAGGAAGACAGGCCAGGAGTGCTTCCGATTCATCAAGTCTACGTAATATATGGGGGTAGATGATGATTTCAACAGGCGGTGAGCTGAGATAGGATAGTTCAGTGATGAAAAATACATGGTCTTGGTAGGAGCTCAAACATGTGGTTAGAAACTCATCTCAGGGTCAAATACTGCTGACGCCGTGTCTTGTTTCTATCGCAGGAAGAGGGAGGGGAACAGAGTTTGTGACAGCGGCTGAATCGGTAGATTTGGTCTTTCCATTATTTGTGGAGGGGTCAAGAGGCTTGGAGGCGAATCATTGTGGACATTGGAATTTGTCTATGGAACTGAGACACTGCAATGCTGAAAACTCTATTCTGCGCTCTGTATCTTGACTTTGCTCTAGCTTTTGTACTT
The DNA here is from genome assembly GCF_010909765.2 of Amblyraja radiata. Classification (NCBI taxonomy): domain Eukaryota; kingdom Metazoa; phylum Chordata; class Chondrichthyes; order Rajiformes; family Rajidae; genus Amblyraja; species Amblyraja radiata. Next base: position 61,516,679 of record NC_045960.1, read on the forward strand.
GCCTTTGATGTAATTGTACCAATGTATAGTATTATCTGATCTGATTGGATAGCATGCAAAACATAGCCTTCCAATGTATCTTGGTGAAAAAACCTAAACTTAAATCTAAATCTAGATTGTCCAATCCTTAATATAATGGGCTGAATGTATGAGCTAGGATTCAGAACTTCACGTTGTACACAATTTTTGGGATGATTAGTGGGAGTCCACACCTTTCCTTGCCCCCAGTGCCCCATGCACACTCTGAATAGAGCTTGGTAGCATCAGGAATGTTCATGTCAAAACTGACATTGCTGATGATGTTGCTGAGTGGCTTCAGGGAAGTGAGAGATTGAGGAGCAATCTCGCTGAAAAAAACAGGATAATGGAGATCTGCAGAGAAAGAATATACTGTTGGTAATTGTCTGACTGTGAGTGGAATGGAATCAGGCAAGGGAGGTTCCAACCGCTGCTCGAGTGGCAGTGACGTTATCTATTTTTTCTTTCCTGCTATATTTAAGAGGGAGTTAGACGTGGCCCTTGTGGCTAAAGGGATCAGGGGGTATGGAGAGAAGGCAGGTACGGGATACTGAGTTCGATGATCAGCCATGATCATATTGAATGGTGGTGCAGGCTCGAAGGGCCGAATGGCCTACTCCTGCACCTATTTTCTATGTTTCTATCCTGTTTGGGATCAGGGTGTCATTAGCATTGTTAACTTGCCGTTTAAGTAGCCTTTAGAAAATAGTCTGTACTTTTATTCCTGCTAACAAAATGCATGACTCCAAACTTTGCTACGCTGTATTCCATCTGCCATTTTTTTGCCAACTCCCCAATCTCAGTTCAGTTTATTGTCACATGTACCAAGGTACAGTGAAAAGCATTTGTTGCATGCAAACCAGTCAGCAGAAAGACAGTACATGATTACAATCGAGCCATTCACAGTGTATAGATACATGATAAGGGAATAACATTTAGTGCAAGGTAAACACAGCAAAGTCCGATCAAGGATAGTCTGGGATGGTCACCATTGAGGTAGATAGTAGTTCAGCACTTCTTTCTGGTTGTGGTAGGATGATTCAGTTGCCTGAAAACAGCTGGGAAGAAACTGTCCCTGAATCTGGATCTGGAGATCCAACCTGTCCAAGTCCTTCTGCAGGGTCCCTGTACTACCAGCCCCTCCACCTATCTTCGTATCATCTGCAAACGGCCACAAAGCCTTCAATTCTCTCATCCAAATCATTGCTATACCACGTGATACAAATGTGTTCAGATGATGATCCTCTGCCCAATATATTAAGAACAGGACACAATCACACCCTACTTATTGTTCAATCTTGGTTTCCCCACATACATAACAAGGTTTGATTCACAGAAGTAATGATAAAGCTGAAATGTTCATGGCAAATGTTTACAGCAAGAAAATAATCTCTGGAGTCAATGTGCTATTTGATATCACTTCAACCATAGATTTGCAAATTTAGCAGTCACTGCCTGGTAAACATTTCATTCTGATTCTCAATGCTGTTTGCAACAAACTCTGCATTGCATCCTGTCCATCAATAGTGCCAGGCAGTACTACACTTCCCTTCATTTATATCATGGAAATATTCGAATCAACCACCACACAGACAAGATGAATATCTGGCATTTGATTCATCAGTCATCATGCATTTGTAACAGAGCTGTGGTTTCTGAGCTCATAAATTTCCAGGTACATGCTTAAAAAATATTTACCACTGCTAAACACAGGAAATAATATCAATCAATTTGACACAAAATGAATATGGAAGGAGATTGATCTTAAAAATGGTCAAAGCAATAACTATATATGAAGTATTTTAGTGCTCTTTCCCCTTTCGGTTGTTTACTTGCTGCCTATGATGTTCCTCTTGAGTAGCGGTAATGTTCAGAACAAGTGGTCTGAGGAGCTTAAAAGAAAGTATGAGATGCATCTTAATCCACCTTCACCCACAACCACATCGGCTTAACATTTCTTATTATAGCCATTGTCTGTGTGTATGGTTTCCCCCTCTAGTATTGCACACACTCATTTGTTGGAGCAGCTAGATTTGGCAATGTTCTCCTCTGATTATCCACTGTAGCTATAACAGGGGCCAAAGTAAAGGCTTAAAAACTCAGTTACATTGGGCACAACTGGGCTGGATGTGCCTCGTGGTTTTGAAGGGAATGAGTGGCATTCAATGGCTCCCTGGGAAGTAAGTCATGGACTGAGATGGATTCCCATCGGTTCAGGACAATTCAGAGCCAGATCTGTGTGCCAGTTCATCCGTTGCTCTGCTTCCTCACACAACTCGACACAGAGTTCAATGACAGAGGCTGAACAGATTGGGATTCACAGAGTGATGGAGTAGCTCAGTGGGACCCAACCAGAAAGGTCGCCTAACTATGTTCTCCTGAGATGCTGCCTGGCCCGTTGAGTTACCCAAGCACTTTGTGTCTGCTACTCTAAACCAGCATCTGCAGTTCATCGTTTCTGTTTAGTTTAGATTTGTTTAGAGATAGTGTGGAAACGGGCCCTTCAACACACCGATTCCGTGCCAACAAACAATCACCCCACCCATTAGCACAATCCTGCACACATGGGACAATTTACAATTTTACCAAGCCAATTAACCTGGAAACCAGAGCTCCCAGAGAAAACCCATGCAGGTCACAAAGAAAATGTACAAACACCGTACAGTCAGCACCCGTAGTCAGGATCAAACTCAGGTCTCTAGACTGGGTCTAAAGCAGCAACTCTAGACTGGGTCTAAAGCAGCAACTCTACCGACGGCCCACTGCTTGGGATTCACAGACCTGTGTCGGATTGAAATGAAGCTTAGAATTGGGATTCCTAACCTGGAAATTAGGAAGACATTGGTACCTATTTTTTATTTATTTTAATTATTTCTTGGTGTCTTAGACCCCGACTCTCAGCAGCGGAACAACACTCCATCTGCCATCTGCAACCAGCCCAGGTGGAAGCCACATGCAGTGAGTCCAGGAAACATGCCAAAGCTAGATCGATTTGGCCTATTGCTTTGTCAGGGCTTTTGTGCCGGATTATTTGCTTTGCAGCAGTCTTGGTTAAAATCCTTGTGATCAAACACTCAGTCAAATCATGGCTACACGGGAAAGATACTGAATGCAAAGAATGAGCATGCTCAGAAATAGAGATCAATGTTTAGAGATAAAAAGAACTACACAGACCAGAAATATGCAAGTCAATTTCTGGTTGTGCAGAGTTACTAATCTCCACAGTACAGCCTCAATTCTACAGCATGAAATTACTTTTAGATACCAGCTGAAGCTCTAACTCCTGATATCTTTCCTTTGAACCTCTCTCTACTGAAGATGTTCAAACGCTGACACCCATGAAAGGTTGGTTTGGCATCTCCAACAGTTGAATTGTTGCTGATAATTCCTCTCCCTGTTAATCCACAGAAAACCTGAAAAAACGTCAGCAGACACAGTGGGAGATGCAAAATTGGGGAATTCCTACAACTTTCAATTAAGAAAATTAGAATATTAGAGACAAATATTTACATTTATTGTGTAACATTTCTGTTTGAAACCCATTTTCCCCTGGAAAAATATGTTTAATGAGCAGAAAATCCAATAGTAAAATAGTAACCCATGACCTGATAATTGCTTATGACATTTTAGTTTTTATCTCTTATGCTAAATGTAGTAGATAATATCAAGTTACACGTTATCAACTTGAATCATTTAACTCGTTTGTTTTTGAATATTGTAGAAATCAGGACATCCTCCGCTACCCACTATCTAAAGTTCTAAACAGACCAAAAGTTGTTATTAAAATATATATAATCTTCTGCTTGGCTCTTTTATTTTCCTGCATATTTTAGTTATTGCTCTCTGAAGCAGTTAACGTAATTTGTAATAAGCACAAAACTATTACTATAATATCTAATACATTACATGACAAAAGCTCTGTCAATTTTTCACCGAATGAAACAAAATCAGCAGCACCATCTCACTAGAACAGCCATGCAGAATAACAACATTACCAACGGCAATCATCTCAACAGGAAGACCAACGGTGCATTTACACATCAAGCATAAAGTAGGTGGCTTCACATTGACGTTAAACTGAGCTCCGACGATGAGCAAAATTCTCGAGCAAATTGGAAGTAACATGGTATTTTTAAATCATAAGCAGTTAACCTAAATAAAGTAAATAGACCCAAGCCGTTCTAGGTATCAGTACTGCAGTTTGTGGGAGTTTATGTGCACCACGACTGTCCCAGGTTCTCACATCTGCAGAAGATGTTTGTTATCTATGGTCATTCCTGCTCAACAGCATGCAAGCATGTGCAGGAAGGACCTGCAGATGCTGGGTTAAACCAAAGGTAGATAGAAAAAGCTGGAGTAACTCAGCGGGACAAGCAGCATCTCTGGAGAGAAGGAATGGGTGACATTTCGGGTCACGACCCAAGGGTTACTCTTGCTTTATGTGTCTATCTTCGGCATGCAAGCATGCAAGCTATCACCTTAACCAATGGATCTGCCACGTTCCAATCTCAGACAGACTGGTGTGCAGCAAGGCGGTTTCAATGTCCCAACACTTTTATCAATCTTTCCCATCACATTGCCACAACTCACTTTCAGCAAGATGCCTGCTGGGAGATCGGCAGTGTTACATCGGAGGAGTGGGAGCAGCTCGGAAGGACTCCTTCCCACTGAATCTGAAAACACCATAGTTCCTTGCTAGTAGCTGCTGCACGAATTTACGTTTTGTCACTAATAAATCTTGCTAATTTCAGTACTCACCCATCCAAACTTCGCCAAACTGCCCAGCTCCGAGTTTATTTGTCATCCTCACGGCTTCTCTTGGGATTTCCCACTCGTCTGGCCACCAGGGTTTTCGAGGAGCCAGCATCGGGCATGGCTTGGTTAGACGCTGGCACAGACCATCGGAACTTTCTGAAGACATAATATAAACGAGCAAACATTTCAGACTATCTAACATGATTAAAATCAAGCATAAAGTAGGTGGCTTCACATGAAATTGAATTGAAAGATACAGCATGGAAACAGGTCCTTCGACGCACGTCCATAGCAACCATCAATCACCTGCTCACACTAGTTCTATATTATCCCTCTTTCTCATCCACTCCCTACACATTAGGGGCAATTTAAAGAGGCCAATTAACCTATAAACCGGCATGACTTTGGGATGTGGGACGAAACCGGAGCATCCGAAGGAAACCGTCGCTGTCACAGGGAGAATATGCAAACTCTATTGGCATTATTTTGCACTAAACGTTATTCACTTTATTCCCTTCATCCTGCATCCGTACACTGTGGATGGTTTGATTGGAATCATGTATTGCCTTTCCACTGACTGGTTAGCACACAACAAAAGCTTTTCACTGTACCTCACTACACGTGACAATAAATTAAACTCAGACAGCACCTGAGTTAAGGATTGACCCCGGGTCTCTGGAACCATGAGGCGGTGGTTCTACCAGATGTGCCACTGTGCTGCCCCAAAATATTTGCAATAATGTTACTAATACTTACTTGAATAATACGTAACCAATTTTTGTAAATTAGTGAACGTGGCTCTAGGAGTGATGTAATGACCGCCATCATCAAGGAGTCTAATCTTGTAATGTTTCACCATATCACCATATTTAGAGTCATAGTCCCTCACAGACAGTGAAAAGGAACCTAAACAAAACAGTAAAAGAGACAGTTAAAGGTCACCGCTATGCAGCAGAGCTTTAGAAGTTTGAAAGAGTTAAAACTTGCACCTAAAATTGTACTTTTTTGCCAGCCTTGGATACTTTTGATCTATAATCAAAGCACACTGACCAGTCCATCACGGCCATTGATCTCCCCAAGATCTAAGGGATTTGCAGGAAGCGCTGCCTCAAGCAGCTAATCTACAAAAACAGGTTCATGAATGACCAACCTTTGCTAGTTTCACTCTCCCGGATTAGGAAAGTTCCCAATTTATTGCCTGGAGACAACAATTGCCTCTCCGCATCTTTCCGGCTTATTCCTTTGAAGAACCAGCTGAAAGGTTGTAAATAAGAGATCATTAATAGATATTTACCTTGACCCATTGAGGCATTGTGAACATTCTACTTTAGAAGACGATGGGTTCGGGTTACACACCAGGAATCATCTGCAAAGTTTAGGCTGACACAGGTTTGCATTAAGACCCCCAAGGCTAAAAGACCACAGCTCTTTGCAGACAGTGGGAGTCTTCACAGAGATCACAAACAGCCTGACATTTGTCAGGAGGCATTTGAAAATCTGCCACGTCAAAGGTCATTGCAGAAAATAAAACCTCATGGCGTAGGAGGTAACATGTTGTCGTGGATAAAAGTTTGTCTGGGTGATAGTGGCATTGAAGTGTTTTTAGATTGGCACAAAAATGCATAAAATGGAGGACTATGGATCACATGCAGGCAGTTGAGATGAATTTATCTTGACATCATGTACAATAGGCATTGTTGGTCGAAGGGCCTGTCCTATGTTCTATGGGAAACAGGAGGGGAGACTAGGCATACACTGCACTATACACTTCGCTATAGCGAAGATATAACAAGTGGTGTGCCAAATAAATCATTGTTGGGGCTACTCTTTAAGCAACATATAAATGACGGATGAAAGCTATTAAACAGCGCATACAAAGGTAGGAGGATAAATTGCGAGGAAGTCATGGAAAGGTTATAAAGATACAGTACTTATATAGGTTAAGCCAGTGGGCAAAGATCTTGTGAAAGGAGTAGAATTTGGGGAATTGGAAATGGTCCATTTGATAGGAGAATGAAAATATAGAAACATATTATTAAATGATCAGAGATCACAGAGCTCTGAGATGCAAGGTCAGGAGACATGTGAAGCAAATAATTAGGAAAAATAACAGAGCATGTTATTGGTTGCTGCGGAAACACTAAAGTAGAGGAGTCGAAAATATGTTATATTGCACACTGGTGCTTCTGAATTACTATGCACAGCATTAGTCTCCTTATTTGAGGAGGATGTTAATGATTTGGAAGTGATTGAAAGAAGGTTTACCAGACTGATTCTTAGAATGGAAAGGCCAGGTTGTCACATGAAGAAAGGTTGGACAGGTTAGGCTTGTATCTGTTGGGGTTTAATAGAGTGATAGGAGACTTGATTGAAACATAGGATCTGGATGGATCTTGACAAGATGAATGTAGGAAGGATGGTGTGGTCTCACCAAGGCCCTGTACAACTGCAGTAGAACCTCCCTGCTCCTATACTCAAATCCTTTTGCTATGAATGCTAACATACCATTCGCTTTCTTCACTGCCTGCTGCACCTGCATGCCTACTTTCAATGACTGGTGTACCATGACACCCAGGTCTCATTGCATCTCCCCTTTTCCTAATCGGCCACCATTCAGATAATAGTCTACTTTCCTGTTTTTGCCACCAAAGTGGATAACCTCACATTTATCCACATTATACTGCATCTGCCATGCATTTACCCAATTACCCAACATATCCAAGTCACCTTGCAGCCTCCTAGCATCCTCCTCACAGCTAACACTGCCCCCCAGCATCGTGTCATCCGCAATCTTGGAGATGTTGCATTCAATTCCCTCGTCTAAATCATTAATATATATTGTAAATTGCTGGGGTCCCAACACTGAGCCTTGTGGTACCCCACTCGTCACTGCCTGCCATTCTGAAAATGACCCGGTTACTCCTACTCTTTGCTTCCTGTCTGCCAGCCAGTTCTCTATCCACATCAATACTGAACCCCCAATTTGTATGCTTCATCTTTTGTTTTCTGAGCATTTTATAAAGCCTTGTAGCATTGTAATTTTTGTATCTTAAAGCTCTCATTTCTGGTTCTTAAACAAGAAGCTACAAAAGTTGCTAGCTGACTGGGTTAAAAGTCTTCCAATTAACATTTTCATAGAAAGCGTAGATATCTGTTTCTTAGGAAGGTTTTCAATTAAATGTTTTTTGAAATAAATATATTTAGTTTTATATCATTTTTAGCTGATTTGATGGAATGGTGAAATTTCATCTGAAATAGGCACTTCCTTTGGGCCTTGGGAAGCTGCACTCTGAAACAAATATTAATTCCAGGAATGCTTCAGGCTTTCTGTGCTAAACGTGTACGTATTTCTCACCCTCCAGTGTTGAGCCACTGGCCTGTTCACTTCGTTTGGCACGGATGCTCCTGAGCAGCTCTGCCTGCATCAATGATTGTAGCTACTTGTCCACTTTTCACATCAGAGATGCTACAACATCTGCCTCAACTAGCCCTTGTACAAAATAATCCATGCTCCAATTGCTACGAGGTATTTTCTCCTCACCTTTCCCTCATTTCCTCTTGACAGTTTCAGATGGGTGATACTCATTGGAACCAGTCTTTCTGCATTCATTTTGTCAAACTTTCATTATTTTATTACCTTTTCCAAATAAAGCTCCAATACTTCATCCCTCCTTATGAGGTTTCCCACCCGCTAGTAACGTGAGTCACATAGTCTGAATATCAATCTCAATATTATTACAGTACAATTCTTCCCAGCTGGACTGTCTGTTATGTTTCTCCCGAAGGAAATAATTTTCTTATCATGATGGGTATGTGGAATGAGCTGCCAGAATAGGTAGTTGGCGCAGGTACTATAAAAACATTTAAAATACAATTTAATGGGTACATGGATAGGAAAGGTTTAATGGGATACGGGCCTAACATGGGCAGGTGGGGCTAGTCAAGATGCGGCATAGGCAAGTTGAGTCGAAGGGCCTGTTTCCGTGCTGTTTGACTCTATGACTCTATTAGCTTTAAGTGATAGTTGCCTCAACAGTAACAGCAACTGAGGGAAGCGGATGAATAGTGCAATGTCAATACAATGGAAATACGTGAAAGGACCATTACTGCAAACAACACGAGAACATCCACATAATTGAGACCGCTAGGAAACTCACAAAACAATTATGAACATTTCATAAAAGTATTTAAATATTACATCATCATGTACTTCTAATTATAGCATTTTAAATACTTCTAATGAGTATCTTAGCAAATTTTAACCGTGGAGTCAAAATAATGATATAACATTTAAACCGAAGAAATAAAGTTCTAAATCTGAATGACTTACTTTTCCACTTCCACTGTGTCCCCTTTTGCCATGAAGTTACTGGGAACAAAACCCTCATTGCCGGAAACCAAGGATTTAGCCTTCCACCAGTCCCCTTTTCTAGAAAAAAAATGTAATAAAAATGCTCAGTTTTGAAAAACTGTGAAAATACTGACATGGGTAATCTCATATAATCCATTAATAGATGCAATGTTTGTACAATCACTGTGTGCTTTCACAGTTCCTGCATTTACTGTTGGTGCAATTGCTGCAATTTGCTTTGCTTCTGTGAATATAGCCAGTCAGCACAATTTTGTTACATTTTAAGTATCAAATCAGGTTATATTTGTGGCATTAAATCTTCATCTCTGTTCTGAAACATTCTCCGTGAAAGGTTATTTTCTTCTCCACTTGACTGAGTTACATATGAGCAGCACTGCAAACAGCAGTTTGTGAAATTCATCACACAAGACAGGTCATTCCTCATGTAAGTGGCGTGCCGGTTCAGCCTGAGATGTCCATCCTTCCCCTATTACTATCTTGGATCATGTCACAGCGCAGAAATTTAGCTCCAATATTTCAACCGCAGGGCTGCCAACATTGGGTGAGAGTTGAGAGTGAGAAATTGTGAGAGCGTAGCGACCGAGGGGGGGTGGAGGGGGGAAGAGGGTGTGGGAGGGGGGTGTCCTTTTGGTAAGGAGCTTTTGCATTTTTCAGCTTGAAATTGTGCAATCTGGTGCATACTGTAGCGAGTCTTTTAACTTACACTTGAATGCAATATTTATGCTTCAAATTGGATTAGGTATGAATAAGGTTAGGCTAAATTACATTCCCAATTACATTCCACGGTAGAGCCAGGCTCTGACCAACAGGTGCAGCACATGAATGACCTCAGTATATTCATGTATGGAAATCAGATTATAATTCATGCTGTTATGCATATATATAGAGAAACAAAAACATAGAAACAAGGCACGAGGAGTCAGACTTCCACCCCTGTTCTGCACAAATAAATCAATCAACTATACCCTTTGACTATAGAAACAAGACGAAAATAATGCCACATATTCAAACATATATGGGTCAATAAAATTAAGATATACATGTAAAACATATATATAGAAACAGGTCCTTCGGCCCACCAAGTCCACACCGACCAGCAATCTACCATACACCAGTTGTATCCTACACGCTAGGGACAATTTACAGAAGCCAATTAACCTACAAACCAGCACTTCTTTTGGATGTGGGAGAAACCGGAATATCCAGAGAAAACCATGTGGTCATAAGGAGAGTGTACAAATACTGCACAGACAGCACCCATAGTCCGGATCAAATCTGGGTCTGTGGTGCTGCAAGGCAGCAACTCCAACGCTGCGCCACCGTGCCACCCCATTAAATTATTTTTTCTGTAATATATTTATTATGGTGTCACATCAATAAAGATGAATACATGGTTCTGATTTCTGCCCTTAGTTGGATAACACACATCTCCAGTCATTGTGGTTTATGGCTGGTTTTCAACCTCTTCAGTCTGAAGGTCTCGACCCGAAACATCACCTATTCTTTCTTTCCAGAGATGCTGCCTGCCCTGCTGAGTTATTCCAGCTTTTAGTGTCTATCTTCAGTTTAAACCACCATCTGCAGTTACTTTCTACACTATTTGTTAAGCAAAACAGATCCTATTCTCATAATATTATTCACCTCAACTAAGTATTTTCTTCACCTCCGTTGCTGCAGAGAATACAATCCCAGTTATCAAATCTTTCTTCAAAGCGAAAAAAAAATTCCAACCCTGCCAATATGTTCATAAATCGCCCCTGGATCCTCTCCAGAGCAATTGCACCCTTTCTACAGTGTGTCATAGTCTTACAGCAATGGAAACAGGCCCTTCATCCCAACATGTCCATGCAGATCAAGATGCCCCATCTAAACTAGTCCCATTTATGCACATTTGACCCTTATCCCTTTAAACCTTGTGTTTGTGTAAGGGTGTGTGTTAGGTTGTGTGTGAGAGCATGTGT